>NW_019154125.1:7185523-7398916 GCF_002288905.1 Enhydra lutris kenyoni | reverse complement strand
TTTTTTTTTTTTTTTTTTTTTTTTTTTTTAATGGTTGTATCCCAGTAGTCCTCTGTCTTGCTAACAGTGACTATCTCTATGTAATGGAGAGAGGGAGGAGAAACTACTATTTTCCAATGTGTTATTTTCTGGTTATTAAACCAACATACACTCATTTATAGGGATTTGGAAAATCTAGACAAAAACAAATAACAAGAAAAAAAAAGCCTCCTTTAATTCTATCACCTGAAGTCAACCTTTCATTTATTTTCAATTATTTTTCTCCTATCCACTTCCAGCTACTAACCTATTTCTCTGCTTCCCTTTACAGAAAATGTCCTCAAAAGAGTTGTCTTTTCTATCTGTAAATCCTTTTTTCCCCTTTTCTCCTGAGCTCAGTCCAATCATATTTACACTATACCCTAAACTATTGGCTCTCAGGTCACAAATGTACTCCTTAGTTCTAAATCCAGTGACCAGTTGTCAGGTAGGTTTTGACACATTTGTTAATTATTTTCTTCTTGAAACTATTTTCATTTGTTCCCCAAACACTACTCTGGTCTTCTCCCAACCTTTTAGCCACTTCTTCACAGTTTCTTCAGTCTGTATTTGTTTCTTCAACTTTCCTACCTCTACACTTTGGGGCAGCTCAGGGTTCACTGTCACTTCCTTAGTGACTCTGTCTAGCCTCACAGCTCGAAATATCAAATTCATATCTTTAGCCAGGACTGCTGCTCTGGACATTATAAGATGTAAACTTGAGCTACACCAAACTTTTCATTACCCTGCCATCATACTCTTTCCATAAGTTTTCTCATTTTGGTAAATGGTAATCTATTCTTCGACGTCATCCAGATGAAAAATCTTGGAGTCAGCCTTGAATCCTCTCTTTCTTCTTTCATACCTTCATACAATCAATCGACAAGTCTCATTGCCCTTAGTTTCATAATATATTTCTGAATTCAACTATTCTCATGCCTTCCTCCTTTACCAGCCTAAGCTGTTCTGAGCTACTATACTGTCACTGGGTTATTGCATTAGCTTGCTTGGTGGTCTTTGAGCCTTGCCTCCTTCAGTCTAATTAATCCAGCAAAAATCTAAGTTCTCATATCATTCCTTGTTCATAACTTTTCAATATGTTCCCCACTCATATCTTTAGCTTTGCATGATCTGGCACATAGTTAAGTCCGCAAACTCATCTCCGTTCATTCTTCCTCTGCTCCAATCATAATGGCCTCCCTTTTGTTCCTTGTACATATAACATGTTCTTGTCTCAGGCCATTTGCTCCTTTTGTTCCCTTTGCCTAGAACTCCCTTTCGCCAGACACCTTCCCAGCTTATTCGCTTTCTTGCTTCTTTTATACTTCTGTTCAGAGGAATTTTTTATTAGTGACATCTTTTCCAACTGTTTTATGTAAATTAGAAGATATTTTCTTCTGGCTTATTTAAGTTCTTTCAACTGCTATGGGAATTTTAGAATCATCTTGTCAATTTTTATAAAGAAGTCCTGCTGGGATTTTGATTAGGATTGCATTGAAACTAGAGATCAATTTGGGAATAAGTGACACCTTAAAAACATTGGTTTTTCTGACACTGACAACAGAATATCTCCACTTATTTAGGTTCTCTTCAATTTCTCACCAATGTTTTGTAGTTTTTACTATACAGGTCTTGCACATCTTTTGTCAGATTTACCGCTAAGTTATTTCATATTTTTGATATTATTTTAAATAGTAGTGTTTGGTTGCATGAAACTATCAGTTGATGCTGAAAATGCATTTGAGAAAATCCAACAACCATTCTTCATAAAAAGTCTCAGTATGCAGGAACAGAAAGGCCATCTCACCTAAGGAATGGCATCTATGAAAACCCTAAGTGTGCTTAATGGCAGAAGACTGAATGATTTCTCCCTGAGATCAGAAACAAAATTATTCAACATTTTAAGAGAGGCTCTAGCCAATACAGGGAGGCAAAAACAAAACAAAACAAAACAATCCCACAAAGGCATCCAGATGGGGAAGGGAAAAGTAAAACTGTATCTATTCATAGAAGATATATATATGTACATATGTAAAAAATGGAATCCAATATTCCATACAAAAAGCATTACCAGGGCGCCTGGGTGGCTCAGTGGCTTAAGCCTCTGCCTTCAGCTCAGGTCATGATCTCAGGGTCCTGGAATCGAGTCCCGCATCGGGCTCTCTGCTCAGCAGGGAGCCTGCTTCCCCCTCTCTCTCTGCCTGCCTCCCTGCCTACTTGTGATCTCTCTCTCTCTCTCTCTCAAATAAATAAATTAAAAAAAAAAAGCATTACCAAAAACTAATAAGAGATTAACAAAGTTCAAAGATACAAGATCAGAATACAAAAAAAATCATAGTTTTAACAAAGGATGTTCAATATCTATACATTAAAAACTATAAAACATTGGTGAGAAATTCTTAGATCCAATGCAATCACAATCAATAAACACTGGGCAATTAAAATTTTTAAAATAATACTTTTTAATGTCACACAAAAATATGACATAGTGATAAATTCCTTCATGCTGGGATTATACATTGTCTTTCAATATATTTTCAGAACCGTATCACTAATATTTTGTTTAGAATTTTTGCATCCATTTTATGAGGGATATTGGCCTACAGTCTTCTTTTTGATTCTTAAAGCATTTTTTGTCTAGTTTTGGGTAAAACTGGTATCATAGAATAAACTAAGAATTATTCCCCCCTCTTTAATTTTCTGGAATAATTTGTGTAAAATTGTATTATTTCTTCCTTAGAGGTTTAGTAGGATTCACCAGTGAAACTATTTTGATCCAGAGTTTTCTTTGTGGGATGGTTTTTAAATACTATCTAAATTCATTCAGTAGAAGTAGATCTATTCAGGTTATCTATTTCTTCTTGAGTAAGCGTTGGTAGTTTGTATCTTTCAAAGAATTTGTCCATTTCATCTAAGTTGTTAAACTAGTTAGCATAAAGTTATTCACAGTAGTCCCTTATTATGCTTTTAATATCCATAAAATCTATACTGATGATACTTTTTCCATTGCTGCTAGTGGCAATTTTTTTCTTCTTTCCTTTTTACCTTCTGATTCATCTGGATGAAGTGTGACTTTGATTAACCATCTCACAAAACAAGCTTTTGTTTCCATTGACTTATTCTAGAATTTTTCTAATTTTTATTGCATTGATTTTTTTAATCTTACGATTTCCTTTCTTCCTACTTACCTTAATTTGCTTTTCTTTTTCAAATTTCTTAAGGCAGAAATGGAAGCCATTGATTTGAGAGTTTTCCTCTTCTGAATACAAGTATGGAATACTATAAATTTTCCTGCCAGTACTGCTTTAGCAATATTCCATATGTTTTGAAACATTGTGCTTTCATTTTTACTCACTTCAAAATACTTTCTCTTTTCCCTTTTGATTTCTTTGAAACAAGTAATATGTAGAAATGCTATTTAGTTTCCAAATATTTGGAGATTTTTCAGAGATCTTTTTGTTTTATTTTTTAAAATTTTTTAAAGCTTTTATTTATTTGACAAAGAGAGAGACAGTGAGAGGGAACACAAGTGGGGGGAGTGGGAGAGGGAGAAGCAGGCTTCCCAATGAGCAGGGAGCCTGTGCAGGACTTGATCCCAGCACCCTGGGATCATGACCTAAGTGAAGGCAGATGCTTCACAACTGAACCACCCTGGGCGCCCTCAGAGATCTTTTTGTTAATGATTTCTAATTTCATTCCATTATAGTTAGGGATATACTTTGTTTGACTTTATTATTTTAAACATATTAGAACTTATTTATTGTCCAGAATATCATTTATCTTATAAATATTACATACATACTTGAAATTAATGCATATTCTGCTGGTGTTAGGTGAAGAATTCTTTAAGTATCAATTAGATGAAATTATTGATGGTGTTAAGTCTTGTACAGGCTTACAGATTTTTTGTCTACTTGCTCCATCAGATATTGAATGAGGGGTATAGAAATCTCCAAAATAATTGTGGATATATCTATTCTTCCCTGCCATCCTATCAATTTTTTGCTTGGTATGCTTTGAAGTTGTTACTAAGTGTGTATATGTGTAGAGTTATTATACAATCTTGGGGAGTAGATTCCTTTATTATTATGATATGACTTTTATCCATGATAATATCCTCTCCTCTATAATCTTTTTTGTCTGACATTAATACAGCCACTCCTGATTTCTTTTGATTAATGTTGTTGTGATTTCCTTTTATATCCTTTTATTTCTTTAATTTTCAACCTATTTGTTTCTTTATATTTAAAGTGTGCCTCTTTTATGTGGCATATCATTGAGTCTTCCTTTTTCAATACAATCTGACATTGCCCTTGAATTAGCTGATTTAGATCATTTTGATTTATGTAAGTATTGATATGGTTAGTTTCAAGTCTAATATCCTGCTTTTATTTCTATTGTTCCATTTATTCTTTGCTCGCTTTTCCCTTATTTTTACTTTCTTATAGATTGAGTGTTTTTATGATTTTTATGACTTCTGTTTCATTCTTTTGTTGGGCTCTTACCCATATCTTATTTTCACATTATTTTAATAGCTGCTTTAGAGTTTATAATATGTATCTTTAATCTCACATGTTCTATTTTCTTTCTTTATTTTTTAAGACTTTATTTATTTATTTGTCAGAGAGAGAGAGAGAGAGAGCACTAGCAGGGGGAGTGGTAGGCAGAAGGAGAAGCAGGCTCCCCTCTGAGTAGGGAGCCTGATGCAGGACTCAATCCCAGGACCCTGGGATCATGACCTGAGTTGAAGGCAGATGCTTAACCACTGAGCCATGCAAGTGTTCTCACATGCTCTATTTTCAAATATTATTTAACACATTACATATGGTACAAGAGTGTTACAATAGGGACGCCTGGGTGGCTCAGTTGGTTGGAGGACTGCCTTCGGCTCAGGTCATGATCCCGGAGTCCCAGGATCGAGTCCCGCATCGGGCTCCCAGCTCCACGGGGAGTCTGCTTTTCTCTCTGACCTTCTCCTCGCTCATGCTCTCTCTCACACTGTCTCTCTCTCAAATAAATAAATAAAATCTTAAAAAAAAAAAAAAGAGTGTTACAATAGTATATATATACCATTTCTCTTCTCCAGGTTTTTGTGTTATGACTGTCAGGCCTTACACTTTCCCATATGTTTCAACTCTATACTACATTGTCATTATTTTTGTGTAAGCAGCCAATTGTTTTAAAAAACTGACTTACTTAAAGAAAAGCTTTCTGTATTTTTTCCAAGTAGTTATTATTTCTGCTGTTTTCCATTCTTTTTGGTGAAAAAAATATATACATATATATTTGTATTTCCTATTTCCTTCATTTTGAATGATTTTAATATTTCTGGGAGTAAAGATTTGCTCTAAAAGTTCTTATTTTGCCTTTTCTGTGGAAAGATGTTTTGTTGGGTATAGAGTTACAAGTTGAAAGTTTTTTCTTTTGTTATTCTAAAGCTGTAGCTCCAGTGTTTTCTTGCTTACATTATTTCTGATAAGAATTTTGTCATTCTCATCTTCTCCCTTGGTATGTAACCTTTCTCCCTGATTTTAAGTTTTTTTCTTTATCGCTGGTTTCGAGGAATTTGATTATGAGCTGACTTGGTGTTGTTTTCTTCATGTTTCTTGTGCTTGGATCCATTGATTTTCTAATATCTGCAGTTTTATAGTTGCCATTAAATTTAGAAAATTTCCAACTATAATTTTTTTTTAAGATTTTATTTATTTATTTGACAGAGAAAGAGATCAAGCAGGCAGAGATGAAGGCAGAGAGAGAGAGAGAGGAGGAAGCAGGCTCCCCGCTGAGCAGAGAGCCCCATGCGGGGCTCAACCCCAGGACCCCAGGACCATGACCCGAGCCGAAGGCAGAGGCCCAACCCACTGAGCCACCCAGGCACCCCTCCAACTATAATTTTTTAAGGAATTTTTCTGTAGACTATTTTCTCTCTCTTTTTTAGAACTCTAATTACAAATGTATTATGCCACTTGTAGTGGTCCCCAGCTCATTAAATTCTTTTCTTTTTAAATCTCTGCATTTCATTTTATATTGCTTATGCAACTCTTTTGTTGCTTTTAATTATTTAATTTTCTCCTCATTATATGTCATATTTTCTTGCTTCTCTGCATGCATGGTAACTTTTGTCTGGATGCCAGGCATTGTGAATTTTACCTTTCTTGAATAGGGAAAATTTTAGACCTTTTATAAATATTCATATGCTTATTTCTCAGTCAATATTACTTAGAAATAGTTTGACCCTTTCAGGCCCTGAAGATTAGGTGGGTCCAGCGAGGTGCTTAGACTAGATCCAATTAATTTCCATTCCTGATGCAAGAATGTCATGTGTACATTACCCAACGCTCCAGAAATTAAGAGTTTTTGTAATCTGGTTGGTAGGTACAGACATTACTCTCTGTGCTATGTGATAGCTGCAGGGTACTGTTTCCTCTCATTTTTTTCAGGTGGTTCTTTCTCTAGTCTCAGGTAGTTTAATCACATACCTGCCCTGATCAGTCATCAAGGAGGACCACTGATCATTATTAGTTAAGAGGAATCTCTGGATTTTTCTGTCTGCAACATCTTTCCTCTCCTGTACTTTGTCCTGATAAATCTAACTTGATCCTTCTGGACTTCGACTCTGTCTCAACTCAGGAAGTCGACTGGATTTCATCTGGGTTATACTTCCCTGTACTATTGTCTGGAAACTCTTTCAAGGGAGTAAGCTGTGAACAATCATGTGGCTCATGTTGTTTATTTCCCATCTCTCAGGGATTGTTTTCCTTTGTTGCCTGATACTCTGTGTTTTAAAAAGCATTCATATATCTTGTCCAGTTGTTTGGTTGTTTCAATTGGGACTACATATCTAGTTCCTGTTACTACATCTAGGTTAGGAACACAAGTGTTTGTTTGTTGTTAAATAGAACCTTTGATTAGATTTATTTCATTAGGGTCAGAAAATATAGCCATATGAGTTCTGGTTTTTAATGTTTATGGAGAATTTCTTCCTGCACTACCTAGTATGTGGTAAATTTAGGGGTGAATTTTCATAGTTATTTCAAAGGAATCATATTATTCATTTGTAGGATATTAACTTCCTTATATAAAGATACCTTAGCTATTTTATGAAAATTAGGAAAAACACATGTTCACAAAAACCAAACAGAACAAAAATAAAATAAGAAGTAAAATTTATCTTCCATTATTTTAATGTATGACCATGCCCTTTCCCAATGTTAAGTATTAATACTTTTTTTGTATGACTTCTGTACATTTACTAGAAATTGTTGGTGTATTTTTTTCTCTTACTTTATTGTATTTGTTTACCTAGGTTTTTTTTTATTAGAATAACATATAAATAGGTCTCCTTTGTGATTAAATGTGGATGTACAGCTAATTCTATATACAATATTAATTTTATTAAATTCTTCTTGTAATTTATTATCAAATTGATTTTTTTTCTCATTTTTTCATGATGTTGAAATAGATCTGGGTTCTCAGTTTGTGTTTTAAAATTAAATATAATAATAATATTTTGGAAATAGACTCTATGGACATAGGTTTTTGTTTTATCCAGCTTTTATAAGCTCTGTGTTTATGTACAAGTCAGTTAGTCTTTTTGAGTCTTAGTTTTCCCATCTGTCATTAAACAATATTGAATTAGGTAATATCTAATATTAATTCCAACAATGGAATTTGATGTACAGAGTTATGTCTCTTCTTTAGGCCATTATGAATACACAGAAGAGTTTTGTTGAAAGGCTAGCCTATCATTGACAGGTAATAGTCAGAGGACATTTGTCTGGTCCTCCTATTCACCAGGCTCTTAAGTTTAGATATTTGACATTAAACACACTACTGCAGAGAAATTCTAACAGAAATGAAAGAGAATGCTAATCATAGAGCTTGATGCTTCTGTCCCCTTACTAGACCACACTCTTTGTAAGTTATAATATATTTTTAATACATTTTATGACTATCTTGTGAAAAGCACATTTATATTTCATTACATTTTTATGTTAAAATATTGACTTGTTAAATGCAACATTTAAATTATACTACAACTTTTGTTGTGTTTGTTTGGATATTATTTAATTTTTAATAAATTGTGAGCATAAAAATCTCAGTAGCCTGATCCTCTCTTGACTGGAGAGCTGTGTTTGGAATATGTGTGTCAGAGTATTAAAGCCAATATGTAATACCTCAACTAAAGAGATTAGATTGGCCTTCACAATCCTACTAGCCAAGGCCATGTTTTGAATTTGTCTTCCTTCTACTTATATGCACATGTACATATGGTAGACCTGAGATAATGAGATTCTTTTCAACTAAAGCTGCCTCTGGTTAGACACATGTACAAACACCTCCATATAATTTGCCTTCCTTAGTGGCGTTTACACAGGAGATGTGTTTTGATTTGCTTTTGTGTAGCAAATACTATGTTATCTGGGCCAAAAACATTTCACCACCAGAATTAGAGACTGTAAGCACAGCTGATTTTTCAGGGTATTTTGGGCAGCTGCAGCCTTCTGATGACTATCCACCAGGCATTTCATCTCTTCATTGCCCAATTGAGTCACTTTCTATCTTAAGTCTGACTTTATATATAAAAAGTATCATCCCTTTCCTACTGATGAAATAAATATAAAACAAAACAAAACAAAATAGGAGATGTGCCTAGTGAAAAAGATTTACATTTAAGAGATCCATAAGTAATTTTGAAATTAAGCCATTACATTGCCCATATAGTTTTGGGCCTGAAGTTCTTCTTTTTAAATTCCATCAGAGATTTCCATTTACTTCTGAAGATATGTGTATGGTTAGATATTTTTCTGTCATAAAAAAAAAAAATAAGAGGTTTGGGATAAAGGCATGGTTGGATTAAGACATAATGACGGAAATTAATACTTAGTTGGAATTTGCACTAGGGAAAAATTGGATCTGAGATGAAAAGTGATAAACTCTGGCTAAGTTTAGGGATGTCCATCAAGATGTTCTTTCAGATGTTATGTAGATTATCCTGTTTGTTAGGCTGTATATTTGTTAATTTGAAAAAATTGACTCATTTTATACTTTCAGTAGTCCTATGATAGTAGTATTAATCCCAAAAAAGCAGGGTCTAAAGGACAACTCACAGAGCTGGAAAGGGTAAAGGCCTGGATTTAACCAGGTCTTGCTTGAGGCAAAGGGCCTGTGCTTTCCACTCAAAGACACCAAGCCCTCTGACTTAGTTGTCTTAAACTGAGTCATTCTTCCCAACCATACCTAGAAGTTAGTGATTATAGCCTTTTGCCTAATCTCAAAAAACCAATGCTGTTCTGTGGATTCAGTGTGACCTGTCCCCTCAAAGGGCCACATGTCACCATTCAAGGCTGCTTGCTGGTCCTCCCTGGGAAAAAAACACAGGGTAAATCATGATGTCTTCCTCCTCCCATGCCCAGTTCAGAGCTGCCTTCTTAGTTCAAGGAGCTAATTTGGTACTGGATGAAATGTTACCGGGTCATGTCACCCAGATGAATTCTGTTTCCTCTTTCCCCACGTCACACCATCCCAGGCCTGCTGAGTGCAATGCCTGAACTTTGTACTTCCAGAGTGTTTTGAGGAACTAGTATGGTGTATAACAGCAGTGGGTCTTGTGGTCAAAGAATTGTGGAAACAGTTGGTCAAATGAAGTTTAACAAGGTAAAGAGTCTTTAATGTGCTAATCTGCTTTATTAGTTTCCAAAGAAGAAAGAAAGTAGGCAGGATGCCCCAGACGCATTTGACCATGTCTAGCTCCTTCTTTTTATAGAGCCTTCAAGAAGAATAGGATCCTATGTAAGACGCTGAACATTGTTGATTTAAACTCACAGTGGTGAGAATTTCCTGTGCTCTTGAGAGGTGAGTAGGGGACATGTTGGAGGAAAGTTCCCCCTTTCTAAGATTTGAGTTGATATCACCTCAGTAGTGTCTGTTTATAAGGCTGCTTCTATTTTTGGTCCTTTTCAGGGGCAACCTCACAGAGAAAAAGGAAACATCCCTGAGGACTACCATAGTGCCCCTGGCTGAAAGGGGGACTAGAAATCTAAGACCAAGAACCTGAAGCAAAGGAGAGCAGCTAAGCCCATGACAATCAAAGCACAGGTGTGCGTATCTGTAATCATTGATTACAGCAGGCCAGTGGTTCTTGTCTTCTGGAAAGGCTTCATGGAAAAGGTGAGTCCGGTGCTTAATTTTATAGGACAGAAGTCTTTGGCAGCAGTGTGCTAAGAAGTCCTGCAGGCAAGGCAGGGAACATGATGGTGGAAACAGTGAGTCACATCCTGGAGAGGGTAAACAATTGATTTCTGCTTCCTCTATGTCCAGACAAGTCTAATCGAGTTTGGTCGCCTTTAAAGGAGATGTGAAGAAGGGGTGGGGAAAAGGAAGATACCAATTACCTTCTAAACCTTTCCTTTGTACTCATTTGGTACTACATATCCATACAGATTTACTCCTAATAGACACATACATTCATGCTTTAAAAAATATTGCTGGTTAATAATACACTATATGTTAATAAAAATAATTAATAAAAAAAAGGGAAAAGATATTGCTGGCTGAACAACCACATTGAATTAGTGAGTATTTTTTTAATGAAACCTTGGACTCCTGGAAGTTCAAAAGAAGGACAAATGATGCCCAGAAGCAGTAGCCCAATCCGCTTAGCCTTAGACGTACCTGGATGGAAAACGCCCCTCACCTCTGCGCAAGCAGCTTTTCTGGTACCTAAAGAGCCAGGTGAAGGGACGAAGAAACAAGAGTTCTCTCCCTGTAACCCTTTCCACTCCCTGCTGCCCCATCCTTCCTGCTCATACCCTTCTCCTTCTGATTCCTTCTCCTCAGGCTGCTGGTGCCAGTCTGCCACAATGCAGATGCAAATTTTCTACAGGGCATACAGACTGGCCTTTTAAAAATGTAAATGTGAGGGCGCCTGGGTGGCTGCTGCCTCCAGCTCCGGTCATGATCTGAGGGTCCTGGGATCAAGTCCTGCATCGGGTTCTCTGCTCAGTGGTGACCCTGCTTCCCTTTCTCTCTCTTTGCCTGGCTCTCTGTCTACTTGTGATCTCTCTCTGTCAAATAAATAAATAAAATCTTTAAAAAAAAATGTAAATGTGCTCATATCATCTCCCTTGCTCAAAACTCTTTGGTGGCTTCCTACTGCTTATAGAATATGGGTGCGTTAAGTCTCACCGCAGACGCCGAGCCCAGTGCATGGCCCCAGCCTCTCTCTCTGGAAGTCGCTTCTATGCTGACTTTATTTTCCACCTTGAGCCTTTATGCTTAATTGTTCTCGAGCTCCTGCTTCCTCTTATGTCACCGCAGATTGCAAACTGTAGTCAACAGGCAGGTTTTAGCCTTTGTCCTGCTTTTGTAAGACCTTTGAACTATGTAAAAAATTTTCTCTTAAAAGGAGACAGAAATAGGCGGCAGAGATCAAAAGTGGTCTGCAAAGCCCAAAATTTTTACTATCTTGCCCTTTACAGAAAAAGTTTGCCAACTCCTGATTTAAATCATTTTTCTCCCCTAGTCCATTCTAGTTATGTTCTTCAGATCGTGGACCCCAATTAGCAATGACCTTGTCGTTAGGGTCTTGCTGATTGTCTTCTCCTCCTCCTCCCTCCACAAGGACAGGGACCATCTTATAGAATCTTTGAGAGAAGAACCCAGTGCCTCACATGTTATCTTGCCACCATGAGTGCTGAATACCTATTTCTGGTTCCCTCCCCTGTTCAGCTTTGCAGGTAACCTGTTATGGCCAGTGCTCGCTACTCCCTCGGTACCCAGAGGGTACCACCCCTCTGCTTATCTTTCTCTGAGTGGTCTCATGCAGTTTCTACACCAGGAAACCAGTCCAACTGTGGAAATAAGCTTGCATCTCTTCCCTTCCGCCACACGTGTGTTCAGTGGAGGATCAAACCCTGTGTTCCCAGTGTCGCCCGAAATGGATACCTACTGTGAGTTGCACTTACTGGAGGAGCTGCCCTTGACGCATTGTGGTCCCTGCCTTCATTGGTGAGGTGGAGTCCATTCTCGTGTGTATCCAGGTCCTGATGATCTGTCTGGTTGATTTCCTTTGTCGCAAAAACCTAATAAAGAAGAACATTTCTGCAATTTTAGAAATTGGATTACTGTTGATAATTGTCTCTCTATAACCATGGAAGGTCCATATTAATAATTCTTTGCAACACTATTCAAAGATGACATCTGTTTAAGCATACATTATAAAAGTCAGATTTGCTCAACAGAGACTTTATTAATTTATTACTTTCCCTGAACAAATGTGACTGCACATTTGTTTAAATATTTACAAATGTATGTGAACATGCAGCAGAAGAAGGTAAAATTAAAGCCAAATAGGACACATGTTTTTAAAGAAAGATAGGGTTTCATTTACTTTGTTGTCTTATGAGTAATAATGCCGTACAGAAAATGTGATATGTTCAAACTGTGCTTCTCATATTCACTGATTGAAAAGGGACAGTTCCATTTTCTGCAGTGCAAAACCAAGTCATTCTTATTAAAAGGTCACAGGAAACTGAGGAGAAATGTCAGGCACACAGACTGACCTATTCAGAATATAATCAAGCTTGCTTTAAAAAGACAACATCTACATTATGAAGGGGAGAGATCTGATTGTATTCTCTGTGCTTTGGTAATACAGTTAGTGCCGATAAGACCTTGAGACAATCTTGCCCTTCAGAAAATGAGGGTTTGTGGTGGGTGTGGGTGGCTTGGAGGGGACGCTGTGATGTAATGTGGCGAAGATCATCTCTCCAGCCACTGCTTCCTTTTGAATTATTGAACTTACCATTTCTTTACAGGATGCACTTTTTTTTTTTTTTAATTTCCAAGATAGCTCTGCTCCATGTTAATCTTCCCTTCGATTAGTTAATTTCATAACGGCAGATGAAAGTGGCCCCACGGATCCAGCAGCATGTGGTAGGCTTTCCAGCTTCAGGGGTCTGTGTGTCCAAAGCCTGAGTGCTGTGCAGAGAGACGTACCATTTCTGCAGTCCGTCCTCTGATATTCTCCCGTTGCATGTCAAGAGACCAGCTGTAAAGGCAAGATGGCAATTCTGTTTTCATGCCAGTGCATCATTGGCCTCTCTCCAGATCTCTAGTATTTAGGGCTCCGTTTTGCTGGCTGCTTCATTCCTTGTGTGCACAGAACTCCCATTGACTTCATTATGATAAACAAAATGATGATAAACTTCAATGGTAAACAGAAGGGTTCTTCACTTCAATGGGAATTCTGCATGGATGAAGAGATGTGGACCAGTAAAATCAGCCCATTTCATATCAAATCAATGAGCAAAAGGGTATCTGCAATGCCAAGTCAGTGTCATGTGACATATGTCTAAGGGAATGTGGACACTAGAGATTCTACTTGTGTGGTTTCACCAAATTACCATCTGATGGTAGTACATACTTGGTCTCTTACCTTCCCTGGCTGGAAACTTGGAGTTGGTTAGATCCTCGTCTAACGAGGATGGACCTTTCAGCAGGTGTATATACACAAATGGTCTTTAAGAAGCTGGTGTTGTTTTTGTTTTTTGTTTGTTTGTTTTCATATACAGATGGACAACAAACAAGGCCCACAGAAGCGAGTAGTTTCTGGAATTTTTAATATTTGTCATTTCGTTCTTGGTTCAAATGGGCTTAACCAACAATTTGGTACACATTTTCTCCTAAGCCTGCAATGGAGCCAACTAATATCTTGTGGATGGTGCTGCCAGGTTAAGTAGTACGTTCTGATACTTATTTAGGCATGCACAATTAGTTGAGTCAAAATGATAGCATGCTTTATTTATTTATTTATTTTTGAATATTTTATTTATTTATTTGACAGAGAGACAGTGAGAGAGGGAATACAAGCAGGGTGAGTGAAAGTGGGAGAAGCAGGCTTCCTGCCCTGTGGGGAGCCCACCTGATGTGGGGCTCTATCCCAATCACCAAGGATCATGACCTGAGGGGAAGGCAGATGCTTAAGGATGAGCCTCCCAAGCACCCCATAGCATGCATTTTTAATTGTTGTTGATTGTAAAAAACTATTGTGTTAAAATAGCAGCATGATCTTGGCTGAAGTTGTTATTTTATTATATTTTTCAAATGATAAAACCCAAACTGGAGCTTGACATAAAGAAACAAAGGAACTTAGGTGCAGTAGAAGACCTAATTCACCAATGGTTAATTTTGGTAAATACTGGTTAGTTTCAATTTGCTTTCCCACAGGATTGAATAAACTTGGCTTGCCATACATTTTTTTTTCTTTTGTTTAGATGAAGTTTTATACCTTCCGGTTAGTACGTCTAGGTTTTTTTTTTTGTTATTGTCCTTAAAAGACTTTTTCTTTGTAATTTACTTGAGTTCCTCTGGAATAGAAGAAACCTGAGAACTTTCTATGTACAACCGTGAATGAAAGAGCGTTTTTGCTTTAAGTTTCTTGATTTTATGCTTTCTCTCTCTCTCCTTGACCTTTTTGATGCGTCTTTTCCTTTGTAGCTGTTTCTTGGAGGCTAGCTTCAATTTCTTTACACCGCCCCCCCAGTATTGTTTCATTGTTATCTTCCTCTTTCTGGTAACTTGATTAATCTAAGTGTCACAGGAATATTCACTAACAGCCTAAAATTTTCTAGATGCTTTGGAGCTTGGCCTCTGGCACAGATTACATTTTTAGAAAAAAACCTATTCTTACTTTTCTAGTATTTAGCTTTCTGAAAACACATCTGAATAGGTTTTAACAAAGCATTTTTCTCAAGAAACACAAAGTAATTTCTCTACAAACTATTGTGTGGCCTAGATTCAAAGACTTCATTAAAAGCAATGAGACTATAAATAAATGAATGATAAACGGAAAAAAATATATTTTGTATATAACACAAATGTTATATACTTTGTAAGCTCCAATGAAATTGGAGCAGTAAAATATTCCTGAATAAATGTTAAGAAAGATAATTTGGACATTTAAGTTTTTAAAAATATATATTGGTACAGTTTTCTCAAGAGCAAAGACAAACTCTCCCCCCCATTCACTTGACCTATTTTTTAAGAAAAATTTCTTTTAAGAAGCCAATGAGGAAAGGGAAAAAAAAAAAAAACCAAAACATTGGAAGACATATGGTCTTTTCCCTACAGCTAAAAATAAAATAAACTGAAAAAAAAATTAAAAAGGAATTAAAATGGTTTGCTACCTCAAATGATTAACATTAATTTTCTTTGGTATAATTCTTTATGGCATTTCAAAGCATATCGCCATTATTTTATTACATTTTACAATACCAGTATAAAGAGTATAAAGTGTAAAAAAAAAATGAGAAGAACTGAAACAACACTTTTCTGTGCGTGTGTGAGAGAGAAGGACATAGTCTGAGGTAGTGAGAGAGAGGTTATTTCATATGAAGCATTATGTTTTGGCAGAACAAATCCATCAAACAAATGACCACCTGGAAAGGTAAGACACAGCCTGGGATAATGACTCACTGGAAATACAACAAAGAGCTAGCACAAATTAATTTTTAAAAGTCTCCAAGAGATTTGCAAAAGTCGTAACTAGATAATTCATTATATTGTTATTGCAGCCCCTCTTAAGATAGTGAAAAAAAAGGTAGAAAACTGAGTGTTCAAAATCAACGATATGATGGAGCCCATGATGCCATGTCCCCTGGACGCAATGTCAGGTCCCTGTGATTCCAGGAGTTTGAGAGAGCTTGAAATCACAGGACAGATGCTTCTGCTCTGATCCTCGGAAAAAAGCAGAATGCAAATCATCTGCAGGGGGAGGCTCGTGAAGCCTGTGTTACTGTTTTTGTGTAAGCAAAGCATATGGAAATGCAAAAGAAGACACGCTGGAATTTGAATGAGGGTTTGAGGAAAAGCTCTCAGCAGGCCAACACTTCTACCACTTTTAAGGGACTCTGGGATTCTGGGAGGCCCAAGGGAATGAGGAGGCCCCCAGAGAAGAGGCAAGGGTGTTGGAAAATGCAAGGAGGGGCTTGGGGAAATGTGAATAGTGCACACACACACACACACACACACACACACACACACACGAGCTGCCCAGAGATGCCGAAACACAGGCTGGATAGTCAGGCTGGTACCAAACTGTGAGAGGCCTTGAGTGTCATACCAAGGATTTCTGACTTGATCCTGCAGGCCACAGGGAGCCATCTGGGTTTATTGAGAAAACTACCAACTTGGTGACTGGTGGAAGTAGAAGTGGAGGAAGAGAGCCCTTGTCTTCTGTGGTAGGTTTTAATAAATCCTAAGTCTCTGAGTGCTTTGATTTTTTTTTTTTCTCTCAAAATTGTCCTCATTTTGAATTTCATCTTTTTGAGCCTCCTGAATACAAATGTAAATTTGATAGAAAAGCACTAACAGAAAGAAAAGTGCTATGTGAATATACATGGCTGCTTAATTTATTTCAAAGTTCCCATTTCTGCTACTTTATAAGCCTTCAGAGTAAGTGAAAACCATGCGTGGCAGGTTTGAGTGTCAACTGTGGGCTTTCCCAATCACTTGAACTTCAGTTCTGGCATTGATAACCGATCATATTACTATTATTATTATTATTATTATTATTATTATTATTATTACTTTAAAGATTTTACTTATTTGAGAGAGAGTTAGAGAGAGCATGGGTGGGGGGAGAGAGGAACAGAGGGAGAGGGAGAAGCAGACGCAGGAGCCTGACCTGGGGCTCAATCCAAAGACCCCTGAATCAGGACCTGAGCATAAAGCAGCCAGCTAACCCTCCCAGGTGCCCCAACCAATCAAAGTTATTATTTACCATGCTTGTTTTATGCCAGGCACTCTTCCAAGTTTTTGTTCATTCCCGTTTACTTCTTTTTTTAACAATTGTAATCTGATGAACTCTACCGTGGTCTTAACTTCACCTCTGCATGAATAGTGAAGAAACCGAGGCCCAGGGGGGCTAAGTAACTAGACAGGTAGTGTCAGAGCTGGGGTTCTAATGCTGGCAGTAGGACTCCAGAATCTTTTTTCTTGAACTTTGCTTTATTCTACATCCCAATGAGAATAATGATATAATGGTAATAGTATGATCGCAATATAAAAATAGTGATAGTGCAATAATAGAATGTTAATATTGCCAAAAAACGTTGATGGGTAAGACGATTTCCTATGCTCTGTAACTTTTCTGACAGTACTATTTATTCTCCCAGTAACTCTGAGAAGTAACTTCTGTGGTTACCTCTGTTTCCTGTGTCTGGGAGCTGAGGGGCTCATGGTCGCACAGAGATAGGGTTCAAACCAGGGTGAGCTTCACTGCAAAGTCAATACGCTTAACCAGTGTACTCCTGTGTGCCGAGGGAATTGGGCCAAGCGATCTCTAGACTCACATCCATCTCCTTCCCATCATGATTCTCTGGGAGGAGAGCCTTGTAGAGAGGATCTTTTTTTTTTTTTTTTAATTTTGTATATTTAGGGGTGCCTGGGGGGCTCAGTCAGTTAAGCATCTGCCTTTGGCTCAGATCATGGTCCCCAGGTCCTGTGGGACAGGCTCCCTGCTCAGCAGGGAGTCTGCTTCTCCCTCTCCCTTTGCCTCCTTCTCCCTGATCATGCTCTGCCTCTCACTGTCTTTGTAAAATAAAAATTAAAAGAAAGATTTTATTTATTAGAGAGAGAGAGAGAGAGAGCATGAGTGGGTTGAGGGGCAGAGGGAGAGGAAGATGACTCTGAGATCATGACCTGAGACGAAATCAAGAGTCAGAATCTTAACAGACTGAGCCACCCAGGTACCTCTGGGCCTAGTTCTAATGACAGTAAATGAGTTTGGAAACTAGAGTGGGGCCTTCAACAGGAAAACCGGGGAAAACTGATCCTTAAAAATTCAGCATGACAAAGCAGAAGGTTAATATGGTTTCATGATAGTGAATGTGGGGGGGGGGATTAATCTTTTAAAAATTATGGTGTGTTTCTAGCACCTAGTGAGGTTTCTGACAAACTAGGCACTCAAGGGATGTTTAAAGAATGCATACGTATTAAGTCCTGTCTACTGGACTTTTTCCATGTATTTTGCTCAGTTGGTAGACATATTTTAGGTTCTGAGGTCTGCAATTTCTAGCAGGATTGTATATCTTACTGATATCCAGCCATGTCGACAGACTAATACATTCTAAAGAAATGAGGTCCCAAGAGGAAAAGCCTATTTCTCAGCATTTAGCTCCTTCAGGAAGGCCATATGCTTCACCCTTCAACTTCTCACCATGGAATAGGTAGGCATCAGCAGAGCTGGATTCTTCAACTGTCCCATCTTTAAGAAAACTACTTGGAGGGTCACCTGGGTAGCTCAGTCAGTTAAGCGGCTGCCTATAGTTCAGGTCATGATCTCAGGGTCCTGGGGCAAAGCCCTGCACCGGGCTCCATGCTCCGTAGGGACCCTGCTTCTCTCTCTCCCTTTGCCACTCCCCCTGCTTGTGCTCTCTCTCTCTCTCTCAGTCAAATAAATAAAATCTTAAAAAAAAAGATATCTGCTTAGAGAATTGACCTTTAAGAACAGAGTTTTAACAATGGTTTCACAAGCTCTTCAAAAGAAGAAGTCTTAAACGATACACTTCCCTTATTTATGAAGCTGATGTTCTATACTTTAAAAGCAGCCTTTTTTTTTTCTTTCCTCTTCTAGTGTGTAGAGGAATGAATAATACTGAAAAAAATCTTCCCTAAAGTACACAGCTTTGTACTCCATACATACAATGAAGGTGAGGCAACAAAGGTAACTCTCTAGAGATGAAGATGGTTTTGTAGAACTCACCATGTATGCTTATGTCTGCAAAGAAAGAAGTGCCTTTGCATTTTTTACACAATGTTCCTTTTAATATTTAGAAGTATTTAGTTACAATGAAAAGAAATATTTGGCATTAATGGAAGTCACTACAAATTCTGTTTGTAAGAGTCTATTAGAATACCACTTGTGGAGTTTGGGAATAGAGATGTGTTAAGTGGAAACATAATAATTAAGTGGCTTCAATGTGACCATACAGTTAAATTGGAATTAAGAACGATAGCAATAAAGAAATCCATAAAGTCCTTTTTATGCATCTGAAAATAACCTTATACATAGAACATATCTGTCATTAATAAATGCATTTTGACCTCACCATTTGAACTGCTAATAGCATCTCATGATAACAATGGTCCCTGGAATCTATTCTCTGGGACAGTCTCAGAGATGAATTCTTAAAAAATAAAATTATTCTGAGTAACTAATGAATTCTGGTCTCAACTCTTTGTTTTTGCTCAATCATTTAAATTCCTTTTTTTTTTTTTTTTTTTTTTTTTTGATTTTTTAATTTTCTTTTTTTTTTTTTTTTTTTTTTTTGCACATTTTCCAGTTCCATTTCTTGAATTGTGGCCACTAGAAAAATGAGAAGTGTTATAGGCACAGATGCTCTAGAATTTGTTTTATTCCAATGCTCTACAATATGATGCCCACCACTTGTTAGCCTTTTGGGCTGCAAAGTTACCCAAAGTACTCCTGATATCAAAAACTGCCATCATTCCCAGGAAGTTACCATTTTATTGTTAGTGTAACTTTCCAACCAAGGAACCAAGTGCTCAGCATTGGCTGGTAGTTCTGTGCCTCAGAATGGAGGTGCTCTCATACTGGTAGGTAATTGCAAATACCTTTGATCAAGTAAACTGACTCATTGAGTTATCTGACAAATTTTACAATCTGCTCTCTGGTCGGACATATGGAGGAAGTAACTAATACCAAAAACCCCGCTTTCTGCACATCTCTGAGGTTTGTCTTTTGGACAGAGCCTGGGAAGAATTAGAGCTAAAGAATGTCAGTGGGTAGTTAACCGAAGTCATGAATAATAATAACACTAAAACTTATTTTCTGAGCATTACCCAAGTCCTAGCTAGATTTTTATCTATGTATGTATCTATCATCTATCTATCATCTACCTATTATCTATCATCTATTTTCTTTCTCTATCTTTATGTATCTATCTTATCTATTTATGCACGTGTATATGTGTATATGTATGTGTGTGTGTAGTCTGATTCTCATAAAAAATAGACAAGCTTGCATATTATCATGTACTTTTTACAGGTGAAATGTGGTTTGGAGATTTAAGTAACATACCATTAAATTGCAAGGCAGAGATTTGAAGATTTTTATCCAGATCTATTGATTACAAAGGCTGTACATTTTTTTTTTTCACTATATCTGAGGAGCCTACATATATTAGACAACTGTAGCACAGAAGCTGAATCTTGGTTATTAAAACTAACAACTACTAATATGTAGGAGAACAGGCTATCACTATAAGTATCCATATACATGATTTACATACAACAAATCTATAGTTCAATCATAATCACAATCCATTGGGATTTTGATAGCAGTTGTATTGAATCTATAGATTACTTTGGGTAATATGCACTTTTACAATATTAAGTCTTCCAATCCATGAACATAGGATTTCTTTTCATTTCTTGTGTCTTTTTCTCCCAGCTTTATTGAAGTATAATTAACATTTCTGTGTCTTCTTTAATTTCTTCCATCAATGTTTTATAGTTTTCAGTATACAAGACTTTCCCTTTCTTATTTAAGTTTTTTCTTAAGGTTTTTTTGTGCTTTTTTTTTTTTTTGGTGCTATTGTATATTATTTTCCTAATTTCCTTTTCAGATAATTCATCATTAGTATGTAGAAAGTCAACTGATGGGCGCCTGGGTGGCTCAGTGGGTTAAGCTGCTGCCTTTAGCTCAGGTCATAATCTCAGGGTCCTGGGATTGAGCCCCGCATCGGGCTCTCTGCTCAGTGGGGAGCCTGCTTCCTCCTCTCTCTCTGCCTGCCTCTCTGCCTGCTTGTGATCTCTCTCTGTCAAATAAATAAATAAAATCTTTAAAAAAAAAAAAGAAAGAAAGTCAACTGATTTTCACATATTGATTTTGTATCCTGCAACTGCTCTGAATTCGCTTATTAAATTCCAACAGGCTTTTTTTTTTTTTTAATGGAATCTAGGATTTTCTATAAAGAGGTTCATGTCATCTGCAAACAAGGATAATTTTACTTTTTCTTTTTTGCTTTTCGTTTCTTTTTCTTACCAAATTTCTCTCACTAAAACTTCTAGTACTACTTTGAATAAAAGTGGCAAAAATGGACATCCTTGCCTTGTCACTGATCTTAGAGGAAAAATTTGCAATTTTTCACCATAGACTATGACGTTAGCTACAGACTTTTCATATATGGCCTTTGTCAGGGTGAGGCAATTTCCTTCTTTTCCTACTTTATTGAGAGTTTTTATCATGAAAAAAGTTGAATTTTGTCAAGTGCTTTTTTACACCCAGTTAGATAATCATGAGATTTCGATCCTTTATTCTGTTAATGTGGTACATCATATTAATTGATTTGCATATGTTGAACTATCTTTTATTCCAGGGATAAACTCCACTTTATTATGAAGCATAAACCTTTTAATGGGCTAATTGGATTTAATTTGGCAGTATTTTGTTGAAGACTTTAGCATCTATATTCATCAGGGATATCAGCCTGTGATATTCTTTTCTTGTGGTGTTTTTCTGGCTTGGTATGAGGGTAATGCTGACCTCATTAAATGAGTTTGGAAATGTACTCTCTTCTTGACTTTTTGGAAGAGTTTGAGAAGATTGGTTTTAATGCTTTTAATGTTTGACAGAATCCACCAACCTCTCTGGTCCTAAGCTTTTCTTTGTTGGGAAGTTTTTGATTACCGATTCAATCTTCTTTACCAGTTATAGGTAGTCTTGGTAGGTTGTATACTTCTGGGAATTTAACCAGTTTGGTGGCTTATAATTGTTTATAATAATCTCTTCTATTTTTTTTTTTATTTCTGTGGTACCAGTTATGTCTTTTCTCTCTGATTTCACTTATTTGAGTATCCTCTTTTTTTTTCCCCTAGTCTCACTAAAGGCTTGTCAATATTGTTTATCTTTTCAAAAAAACCAACTCTTAGTTTTATTGATTTTTTTCTATTGTTTTTATATTTTCTATTTTGTTTCTAATCTTTGTTATTTTCTTCCTTATGCTAATTTACGGCTTAGTTTATTCTTCTTTTTCCAACTCCTTGAAGTGTAAACTTAGGTTTTTTGAAATCCTCCTCTTTTAAAAGATTATTTTTATATTTTTTACTGAAATACTTGACATATAACATCGTAGTAGTTTTAGATGTGCAACATAATGATTTGATATATGTATATATTGTGAAATGATTATCAGGATAAGTTTAGTTAACCATCACCACACATAGTAACAAAAAATTTTTTCTTCTTTTTTAATATGGGCATTGATTGCTGTGAACTTCCCTCTTAGTACTGCTTTTGCTGCATCCCATAAGTTTGGGTATCTTGATTTGGGAGATAAAAACCAGTGGCTGTCAGTAGAGGTGGAACAGAAAACCCTAAGGTCATGGACTTTTCCTTCATTGGTATGTGTCTAGGGGCTGAGTATATAAAGGTCCTTGAACCAAATTTTAGAAACCAGCATGTGGTTCTCAGAAGATCACAGAATGTTTTTATGGTGATCTGAGAGTTCTAGATGAGAGTCGTTAATATGTTGTGTTTCTATTTCAAGAAATATCTAAACTAATTTTAGCATATCCTGTACCACCTATGAATCTATGATACAAGTATTATAGAATAGCATTATGACTTTTAACATTCATGTATCTGTAATTAAATTAGTGTCATGTGATAAACAGAAAGGAGCAAATTAAAATTTCAATAAACTTTTTGAAATCAGTTTCCCTGTACCCAGTTTCCTCCTTCATTAATACCTTATATACCAACATGGTACATTTGTTATCATTAGTTCATCATATTGATGCATTATGAAGTCCACACTTTATTCAGATTTTCTTAGTTTTTACCTAATGTCCCCTTTCTCTTTCAGGACACATCCAGATACCACATTACATTTAGTCATCTTGTCTCTTTAGACCCGCTTGGTTGTGACAGTTCCTCAGATTTTTCTTGTTCTTGATGATTCTTACAGTTTTGAGGAGCATTGGTCACATATTCTGCGAAATATTCCTCAAGAGGGATTTGTTTGATGTTTTTTTCTATGATTAGACTGGGTGATATATTTTTGGGAGGAAGATTGCAAAGAGAAAGTACCATTTTTACCACACCATATCAAGGAAGTCTAGTACTAAAATGACTGATCCCTGGTAATGTTGACTTTGATTGCCTGTGCACGTAGTGTTTGTCTAGTTTCTCTACTGTAGAGTTACTTTATCCCTGGCCCCCATCCCCTCTTTGATAATGTATTTTTTAAAGGAATTTCTATGTGCAGTCCGCACTTTTTTAGAAGTGTTCTGTCCTTTCTTTCTCATATATTTATTTATTTTAATGTGGATGAATAAATACATATTATATGGCTTTATTATAATCTGATATTACTTTGTTTTATTGCTCAAATTGTTCTAGATCTGATCATGGGCAACTCTTTCATTTGACTCCTACATCCCTTGACATACCTGTACCACTGTGTGTATGTGTGTTTTAGCACCTCCTTAATTCTTGGCACTGTGAGAAATTCCAGACTCTTCTTGTATATTTCCTGCCCTAGTCCTAGACTCAGCCATCAACCCGCACAGTGGTTTTATTTGAGAAAAGTTTCAGAAACTGAGATCTGGAATGCAGGTGTGCTCTTTACTTTTGGATACTCTCAGCTGACAGAAAGGAAATGTGTCTATACTAACCTGTATACATACCTATAAATATCCCTGTATGTATATGTAACCATCTTTATCTAGATTAAACTAAACAGGAATTCATTCTGATGTCCTTAACTTTAATCTTTTGCTACAGGGACTATTGTAGCCTTGCTTATGTGAAAACTCCCATTTTAACAGTGAGAAACTAGGCCCCCACTGTCCACCATCCATTTACATAATCATTCAGTTCAACATGTCTAATTAATTTTTAATCCTGTATTTGCACAAATATAGATTTGCATTTTTTTTTTTTTTTTTGCAAATGTAAACATTCAGAAAACAAAATCCTGTTTGTGTTTGATGATTAGGTCAAATTTCTAAATATAAATTTTCACTACCTACAGCACAACATTTTGATTAAAAGATATTTGGTTGTCATATTCAGATTGGATCATTTTCAGTGGCAGGCTCTGCTGGCTTTGGTATCCTCTTAGCTCCTTTTCAGTATTCTTACCTTCCTCTTGGTAATCCCCTCAACCAGGTACCAGTGTGCTTCCCATTTATAAAGACTGTTGATCTGCCATCTGTCAGTTAATTTCCGTATGGTGTAGCTGATGAGGCCACCAGGGACCATTGTTTCCAATATTTTAGGATTTAATATGAAAGACCCCAAAGTATTCTGAAATATAAATGATTTGATTTCTAAGAGTAAAGGTCCAGGTACAGATATTTCTAAGGAGAGAGACATCTAATGCTACTCAAATTATGCCTAACTATATATTTAAGTTATGTTTCATGGCACCTTTCTATATGTACATGACTTTTAGTTTTTTGCCCTAAAGTAGGATCTAGGGAGTCATTTATGGAACTAGAATCTTACTCTAAACATATGTGTGATTTGGGTATTTTTATTCATGTTAGATTTAACCTAAAAACAACCACTTGACATTGTTTAACAAGCATTTCAACAACCAAAGGGACATGTCAGAATCTTAATTAGAGTGATATTGTGGGGCACTTTCACAAAACAACACAGGTAATTACACAAAACAATCATCAACACCCACAAATGCTAATAATGTCTGAGATATAGCATGTGAAGAATGTAACTACAATCTTTCCAGATTAATTGAAGTCATTTTTTATAAAACTAATTTGCTAAAAATAATATAAAGTATCCTATAGATTTTTGCTTTTCAGACTCTGTTGTGGAATGATGTACCAAAGGGAAGATTCTTTTGCAGGAGGTACTGCAGAACACTCACAGCTCTAGGAAAGATACGGGAATGAATAACACAAAAATTAAGTGAGAGAAATGGAGAAATCATATGCAAGAAATTAAAAAAAAAAATCAATGTGCAAAATCTGAGCCTTTTCTCAAGCAGGAAATATCCCTATACCTGAAAAAAAAAATGTGAAAAATATCCCTACCCCTAAAAACTTAAAAGTCAGAGGCCTCAAAGAATCAAATGGTGCTAGGACTGAACGCAAATAAACGGATACTAACAGTGGCAAATAGGAAGGCTAAAGGCAAATATTAAAGCAAGAAGAAATGTTGGACTTGTGACAGAAAGGATCCTGGAAAAATATTTTGTAAAAATATTCATGAGTTAGCTAACACTTGTTTCAAAATGATACCAGCGGTGCCATATCTCCTGTTCTTAAGTGAAGGGTGCCATCCCACCCGTGACTTCCTTAGTCAAAGAGAGAAGCTTTTGAGGTTTCACATTAGCCAACTTTCCACTCAGCCAGCTAAGAGCTCATCACATGGGTTTACTTCTAACATGTTTAGTCTTTACTTTTCTTACAAATTTTTTTCAGTCCTGTAGATAACAATTGTTGATATTTCTTAGCTATTTTGAGGTCTCTAGACAGGCCCAAACTTAGGTTGAGATAGACTAGGTGAGTACTGAGGTGGATCACACTATAGTGCACACAACATGTGCACACACACACACATGCACACCATGCACAATGAATATTGAAGGTCTTGTTCAAAGGAAAATCAAATGGGAAAATTAATCAGAAAGGTAATATGGCTCCCAAAGGAAAAGTATAGAGGAGGTAAATGGAAAGTTGTTTGTTTATTTATTTGTTTGTTTTTTTTAGGGTGATTATTCTTGTTCTGCCTCTTGATGGTTTAATTATGAAAACCTAAGCCCTTGGTCTTTAATTTTTTTTTTTTAAACCATCAGTTTTTTAGATCTTCTCTGTCATCTGTCTGTTTTGCTCTGGTTATCTTGTGCCCATAAAAAATAAGAGCCAACATGCAGGGACCATGGCAGAATTCCTTATTCTATGGAACATACTGCTGTGTTGGCCTTGAACGAGGCTATTGAACAATGCGGAGACCCTCGAAGCAAAGCAGACAGGAGTGCTTCATACAATAATGATGACAATGGAAGCTATTCCTCTCATGAACACTTGTTATGTTTCAGATACTCTGCTCTACACTTCACAAGCTTCATTACCTCTAACCTTCAGCATGACCCTATGAAGTTTACTTCTTTATTCGTCCACTCACTCACTCATTTATTCAACACCTACCACCTGCCTCCAGGCATGTAGGAATCCATGGTCCCTGATTCTGGCAACTCGCAGTGTGATGGGAGATTAACATGACAGTAGAAGCTTATATAAGTCAGCATGGGAACATAGGGAAAGATAGGCCTGGCAAAAATCTGGACCTTGAATGGAGAAAATGAATTTGCCAGGTAGACATGGAGAAAGGATGCCAGGCAAAATGAAAGATATGCAAAGGCACTAATGTAGGAAGAACTTGTCACTTGGGGAAAAGGATGATTAGTGCATAAGGTACACAACAAGGAAAGAAGGTACTGAGAGGGACAGGGCCAGATCCTGCAGAACCTGTGTGAGAGCTACAAAGCTTGGAACTTTGTCCCTAAATAATGGAAAGCCCATTAACAATTGCACTCCCCAACACACACTTGTTTTACAGGTGGCATATGGTTAGTGGGTTGGCTATAGAAAAACAAAAATATAAACCAACATAAGCCCATCACAGATTTAACCACCTCGTAGAAATATACAAATATTCATATATATAAAAATAAATAGAAAACACACGTATTTTTATAGTTCTACATACATGTATACGTATAAATATATTTTTACATCTTTTCTTGGTTGGATCTTTGTTAATGAAATTTTTTACAGATATATGTTATAATGCACATAAAGTTTGGGAGTCTAACTAGTAATATATTATGAACATCACTTTAGGTTAATACATATTCTATTGCAAATTTAATTTTCACTGCTATGAGTAAGGGAGGTGAGGGGTACTAAGATGTTGTTAGATCCAAGATCCAATTGGGCAAAGGGCAGTGGGAATCCGTAACACTGAAGAAGTGGAGGGAAGTTTAGACTGAAATTTCTGCCTTTAAGATGTCTGAGTTTGACCGTTTTTCTGATTTATCTGTCTTGGTAACAGAAGTATTCCTTTGCGATAGATACTACTTATCGTAGTTCCCTATCTACCTGGTCCTTTTTCATCCTTCCTCCTGTTTTTATCAGATTGCCTTCAGATACTGGGCTATGTCCATGTCTGGCATGTTCTGAACAGTGCCGGCTGCCAAAGTGCATTTCATGTGCTGTCATGATTAAGATAACCCTGGCACGATGATGGTCCAGCAACCTTTCTTTTGAAGAAATTCTATGGGCCGACTCTGAGTATAAGTGGCATTTATACTGGTTAAAAAATAATAATCAAAATGATAGCAATTTTTAAGTTAACTGTAAACTCAATTGTCTGAAAGTTTATATTTAAAACTATAATCCTTTGAATCAGGCTATTTGCCTGCCATGGGGAAGGGTGAGTTTGGTGGAATACCATTTGGTAAAAGATGTCAGAGAGACCAATTTTCGTCCTAAACCTACCTACACGCAGTTATAGCACCCTTGTTGGCTTTTTTAAAATACAAAAGGAAACTTTCAAAACATATTTCAGAAGAGACATATAATTATTGTACACAATTTAGAAAATACAGAGAAGGGAAAAATATTCAGCAATAATTAGATTTGGGGTTCCAATTGAAAAGTAATTTTGCATTAAAGTAGTCTGATGAGCCTTGGTAATAATAGCATCTTAAAAGAAGAATAGATCCAAATTGAGCATCTTCTCTCTCATTGACTACATAAGTGGACATAGAATAGCAAATAACAGGCCTTGCATTTTGTTGCTCATGGCTCTGAAAATGTTTAAGAACCCATATTGGGTGTCATTAACAAAAGCATATTCATTTCTATATCTGGACACATCGATCCAATTTAAATGTGAGAAGTTCATTAACCATTGTCTGTTGTAAAAAGCTGGAAGATTTCTGTGGTAGGAAACAACACAATTTTCATGGCTGCTGCTTCTTCCTCTTCTTCTACTTCTTCTTCTTCGTCTTTTTTTTTTTTTTTAAATTTCAATACATTCAGAGAAACATCCAACCTATAGTTTGTGTTATTTCCTTGACGGAAGATAATGCTTCTCAAGGAGGGGGGCAAAATAGATTTAATTAAATTTCTAGGTTTCTGATTTTTTATGATTCTGCCTTGATCTGAATATGAATAATGTTCAAAACAGGTGCTAATTGTTAATAGACATAAAGTCAAGTTTATGGTTAATAGAAAATGATGAGTCAAAATTGTTGAGAAATAATGTTTCCACAGATGTACGAATACTCTATCTCTTAGCAATTGACTTAACTAAGAATTGACTTAACTTATTGCAAAACTGTACTATTATTTCTTAAACTGAACAAAGTTTTGTTTTGTTTTGGTTTTGGTTTTTGGTTTTTTTTTTTTTTTTACAGATTTTGTTAACTTATTTGAGAGAGAAAGAGAGCACAGAGGAAGAGGCAGAAATAAACTGCCAGCTGAGCAGACCCCGAGATCATGACCTGTAGACAATGGCAGACACCTGACTGACTGAGCCACTCAGACAACCCCAACTGAATAGAGTTTTTAAGAAGAGAAACACCCAAGATCTTCAAAAAGGAAAAAAGCCAGTGGTAGATATTGAAGGGTTGTCATCCTAAGTTAAAAACTTAAAGGAGAAAATCGTTGAAAAAAAAAAGAAGTGTTGTTGCCTAGAAATCATGAGATATTAAATTTAACTGACACTTTCATCCAATATATATTTTTGTCTTATGCACTTTCATTTATGTTCAAAACTGAGATAAGTAAAGACCATAAATAGAATTGTTGGCCATGGGGCAAGGGAAGGAGGAAGGGAACAAAGAGGACATACAATCAAAAGGAAATTGATTCTGTTATTGTCCAAAAAGGAGGTTGAACAACAACTTGAAAATATGGGGTTTTAATACGAGGATGGTCTTTATGTAACTATGGTTTCATTTTTGCTTGGGGTAATTGGAGGGTAAAAAGATACCACATATATTCCATATGTTACTCATTAGGGCTACAACAAAGATTCTAAATACGATTATTTTGTGAGTCAAGATTTCTACCCCGTGTAAGTTATGGTCTCTACGTGCACAATCCCAAAATTCACCTGTATTCCCACGTACCCTAGGGGGTGCAATCATCAATCTCCTACAGACCAATTATCTGCAGATGCAAAGTGCCTACTTGTTTATATACGTTTGGCACAGGAATTCTATAATTTGCTGACCAACTGTTGCTGACAGTGTTTTCTGTGGTCTCCATTTAAACTAGTAGGTGATGGTAAGGTCAATTAGTTACATGTTTGAGTCTCACACTTTTAACTTCAGGTTATGTATCACACATAATAACCTCTGATCAATCTCAATCTATGGGTTACTTAAATGCAGAAAATATTGGTACAAAACTCACAGATACAGTAGTAATTAGTTGAAATTAAAGGCTAGAGGCTATGAGTTAATATTTTATGGAGTTTTATGAGTATTATTATTAATCATCAGCATCATCATCTATGGATTCACTTAAGGAACTTTCTTCCACTAGGCAAAATTCTTTAGTTTTTAGATATCATGGCAGGCAGACTTACAAGACCAGTAATAAAAATATGAATACATAGTTTATAAATATACACAATCAAGTTATTATCTTTTTAGTTTTTTGATAAATGAAATATTGTACTTTGGAGTTATTGCTTTCTTTGGATTCTGAACAGAACCAAAAGTGATGATCTATGCATGTTTCTATTTGCATAAAATGTCTCATCCAGGGCTACAAGGAGGCTCCCCAAAGCCTGTTTTGTTTTTGTTGGATACTCCTTCTTTCCTTTGGGTGTTTGCTGAATGAATCATTGTTCTTTTCTCTGATTCTGGCCTTTACAAATTATTTGTTCCTGCCATCACTCAACCTTCTTCTCTCCATCTTGCCCTAAGCTGGCAACCCTCCAAAAGTTAAATCCCATTTTATCCCAGAAATGTTCCTTGACCCCACAAACAAATGCCTTCCCCAACATTTGGCCAAAACTACAATTTGAAATAATTTTCCTAATATTGTGGGAATACCTTTTGATCAGTCAATTGCTTATATATTAAATTATATTTTGAATGTATTCAATGCATGTAGGAATGTCATATTTTTAAACTTAATTTATTCTTCTCTATTTTGAAGATCTTAAAAAAATAAGAGTTGAATTGACTCTAAGACTCTAGACTCTCTCAACAGAGTTTTACTGATAACATTTATTGAATTGCCAATTCTGTACCAGATGTAATATCCATTAATCTTCATAAGAATCCAATGACATGAAAGTTTCCATCCCCTTTTTGTCCCTGAGAAACTGACTTTCAGAGAAGTTACATAAATTTTCCAAGGTGGCAGATCCCCCATTGGACAGTGTCAGTATTAGGTACTGCCACGTATGGTTTGGCAGAATGGTCTGGCCTGGATATGTGCAGGGTACAACCTGCACAACTATATGGGGAAGACTCATCAGGATACAATTCAGGTCTTTTCTGAACTGTCAAGTTTGTTGTACTCTAGAAGCAATGTGGATCAGATTTCCCTTACTGATGAGGCAGAACATAAACTTGGACTTTGTGAAGATGTGATGAGCCTGTGGCGGGGGGAAGGTGAAATAAGTGAGGTCTATTCATAGCACCTTGGAGCCACTCATACTCCCCTCTCGCCCAAGCCTTTCACTATATCTTCCCTGTGGCCCTTGACCTTTAGCTGTCTCTATGAATGGAATTCCCAACTACCTTATGCATGCTTGCTTTCTCGTCCCTGGAAACTAGATCTCCCTTGAATCTCATTTTGTTGCCTGCAGCTGTAGACTAGTATAGCTCATGGCAGTCTAGGCTTTCACAGTGTTACTTATTAGTTCTTTGACCTTGAGCAAGTGACATGTCCATTCTAGGCCATGTTTCTCCTGAGTGAAAATGAGAATAAAATGACACATAAATTTATAGAAATATTAAATAAGGCAAACATGTAAAGGCATTAATGCAAAACTTGGAACACAGCAAGCTCAATAAATTCTTCGCCTCCTCCTTCTTTCCCTCCTCTTCTCTACCCACTCCCCCTACCTCTTCTCCCCCTTCCCTTGTTTTAACATAGTTGCATTTTAGATTTGACTTTTTCTTTCTCTGCAACCAATCTCTGTAGTCTATTAAAGTAACTAAAAAATGGGAATTCAGGCCAGTTTGGGGGGGGGCAGCAGGGAAGTGCCTAAGTAGACCAATAATAGATATGCCATGTGGGTTCATTTGGTTTTTGGCACCGTGAAACCGCATAGGCATGGGCACTAATATCATGAACTTCATTAAGACTTAAATGTTGAGATCTTCACACATAGATTTCGTATTTTCCACAAAGAATGTAATTGAGACCATTTTGCTCCATTATTGGGAAGTTTAGAGAAAGAAGTAGATATGGAGGCTCTTTGTTTTTCTTTCACATTTAGCAAAACATTTTATTTTACATTGAACTTTTCACTTTAATCACTCTTCCTGAAGGTGATTTGAAGGTTATGCTCATAATTGAACTTAGTATAAAAATTTTTTAAAATTGAAGTATAATGGACATACAATATCCTGTTATTTTCAGGTGTATATCATAGGGATTGAGTACTTTTTGTGAGTTACCAGAGGATTCCCTGATCAGTCTGGATGCCATCTGTCATCATAGAAGTTATAACAATACTGCTCACTATATTCCCTATGCTGTGCATTATATCCTCATGACCTATTTAAAGCTGGAAGTTTGTACCTCCTAATTCTCTTACCTTTACCTAATATGCCCATCCTTTCAACCCATTCCCCCTCTGGTAACCAATAGTTTGTTTGCTGTATCTATGAGTTTATCTCTGTTTTTGCTTTGTTTGTTTTTTTCCCCTAGACTCCACAAATAAGTGACATCATATGGTATTTGTTTTTCTTTGACTTATTTTATTTGGCATAATACTCTCTAGGTCCATCTGCATTGTCATGAATAACAAGATTTCATTCTTTTTTTTATGGCTGAAAGACACTATGTTTTATATATGTTACATCTTCTGTATTCTTTCTGTTTTCTTCCGTACTTTTTCATCTATCCATGGTCACAAGCTATAATAAAAAGCTATAGTGATAAAAACAGTATGGTGTTGGCATGAAAACAGACACACAGATCAATGGGATAGAATAAAGTCCCAGGAATAAACCCATATATATACGGTCAATTAATCTATGACATAGGAATCAAGAACAAACAATGGGGAAAACACAGTCTCTTCAGTAAATCATGCTGAGAAAATTGGACAACTATATACAAAAGAAAGAATCTGAGCCAATATCTTATACCATATACAAAAATAAACTCAGAGTAGATTAAAGACCTGAATGTAAGACCTGAAACAATGAAACTCCTAGAAGAAAACATAGGCAGTAAGCTCCTCGACATCAGTCTTAGCAATGATTTTTTGGACATGTCTCCTTAGGCAATGGCAACAAAACTAAAACAAATAAGTAGGTTTACATCAAACTGAAATGCTTTTGCACCGTGAAGGAAACTGTCAGCAAAACAAAAAAGGCAACCTACTGAATGGGAGAAGTTATTTGCAAATCATACACCTGACAAGGGGTTAATATCAAAAGTATATAGAGACCTGTATCCCTGAAACAAATAATACATTATATGTTAATTAAAAAATAAGAGTACAAGGGAAAAAAAGTATATAAAGAGCTCACACAACTTAATATCAAAAAACCAAACAACCCAATTATAAAATGGGATGAGGTCTTGAATAGACATTTTTCCAAAGAAGACATACAGATGGCCAGCAGTCACATAAGAAGATACTCAACATCACTAATCGTCACAGAAGTGCAAGTCAAAACCACCATGAGATATCACCGCACACCTGTGAGATTGGCTAGTCTCAAAACATGTGTTGGCCAGCATATGGAGGAAAGGGAACACTTGTGCACTGTAAGGGGGATTGCAAGTTTGTGTGGCCGCTGTGGAAAACAGTATGGAGATTCCTCAAAAAATTTAAAAAAATAGAACTATGATCTGATCTAGCAATTCCACTTCGGGGTATTTATCTGGAAAAAAAAATTTTGAAGAGATATATGCACCCTTGTGTTCATTGGAGGATTATTCATGGTAGCCAAAACAGGGAAGCAGTGTAAGTGTCCATCCATAGGTGAACGGATGAAGGAAGCTCTTTCAATGGTAACACTACCCCTACCTAGCTTCTTTCTCCACTCCTTTTTTTCTGAGCATCTGCCGCCTTTAGAGCTTGCCTAATTACGTTCCCTCCCCCTCCTCCTCTCCACTGCTTTTCTTCTCCTGCTCCTTTCCTTTCCTTTAGTCATTCTTTCTCTTCTTTGTTTCCTCTTTCTCTCTTTTCTTCCTTTGATCCTTCCTTCCCTCCCTTCTTCCTTTGATCCTTCCTTCCCTCCCTTCTTCCTTTTTTCCTTTTCATTTTTCCTTCCTCTCCTTGCTTGCTTCCTTCCTTCCTTCCTCACATCTAATATCAAAATGACATCCTCACTACCTATGCTTCCTAACGAGAGCCTTGCATACATTTCTGAGTAATGGTTGTTATACATGTCAAGGCTTGAATTCTATGAATATTATATAGGCTAATAAATCCAGCAAAGAACACATTTAAAAATAAATTTTCTTATAGAAATATTGCATACACTGAGTGCCAAAGCATTTTTCCCCTCCTCAAACACCTAGTAATGAAATTTATTGACATATAAACTTAATAAGCTGCTAATTGAGTAATTATTGATTGCAGGAAATGTGTTCTTAAAAGTCACATTAACAATTGGCAGAGAGGCAAAAATAGAACAGACTCAGTTTTTAACTTACTTTATAGCATTACCTTAAAATTGTAAAGAGTTAATCTTATCACACTACACATGGCTGAATTTATAAAAGATAAAATCACAAACGAGTAATGCACAGTTACTTGTTACATATTCTTCCCATTACAACTGACAGCTTCATTAATCATACAGTGTATTTTACTATTAGAAGCTATAAAGGAGATCAAATCTCTTGTAATTTTTCTTCTTCTCTTTCATTTGATAAGTGTGTTGTTTCAGTGTGCAGATAAAATATAGTGTCAGTCACCAACAGTCTCAGGAGATTTTCATTTTTCCAGTAAGGATATCCTTGCTTATTTGCAATGTAAAAATTCCCTAGATCATGCATCATTTCCCTATAACCTGACCATTGGATCATGTAAAAAGTCTGTGTGCACCTATGCACAAATGTGGTCAACCAGAAGTAAAGGCTGGGGGATAGGAACGAGATTTTTGGTGACAGTGTGTATCGCTTACTGAGCGTTGAAGGCATTAATGACGAACACCTCTATTCATAACATAACATTGATTCATAATTAAGGTTCTTGTAAATTACACAGATTGCTGACAGATTTCATAAGCTGTTCTGGTGAGAGGTGGCAAATTTTACAGTTTTTCACAGATTGCCATTGAAGCAGTTGAAAGCATAAATGAAATACAAGAATATTTGTTAATAAATAAGACGGTCTATGTTATTCCCTTTCGTGGTGTGGGTGGAAAAAACATGTTTAAAAAGGCTACCTTCCTACTTGGAAAACAAAGTGTTGTTTTCTTTTTTCATAGCCTAGAAAGAAATCCTGAAAGAGATGCTGTCAATCCGTACAGAGAAAGCAGATGGACACATTTTAATTTTTTTCTAATTAGTGGGAAAAACGGAAACATGTCTTTTTTTCCCTCTCTTGTCAATTGAGAGAGGGGAGAAGTCAACCGTAAAAATTCTTCTGTGTTTTTCAGTGTTTCCATCTTTTGATTTTTTAAAAGTCTAACTTTAAATAAGATTCTTAGAATTTCTTAGTTTTGGTGATTTGTGTGACACTGATGTACTGTAATTTATACAAGAAGTACTTCAGTGTTGTTTTTCAAGTGCTTCTTGCCAACCTAAGTATTCTAAATATAAACTGAAGAAATTCGGTCTGGCACAAAACAGCTGATGAAATATTCTGGGCTTGCATTCCACTATTTTCCCAGAAGACCTTCTACGAGAAGCAGGGAATGTGAAGAGATCTTGATGAAAGTGCAAGGACGTCGGCGGTCCCGGGGCGGGGAGGCTCCATTTACTCCACTGCGAGGGGCCTTTCCACTCGGTCACGCAGGCTTCATTTTGGACGGGGACACGGCCACGTGTTCATCGTTTGTGTGGGGGGCAACAGCTCGTTTTCCAGGTGACAACTCTCCCCCAAGAAAGGTGCAATTGGGGCAGTCCATGGGGTAGGATTTCCACAGAAGTGCGACTGGTAAAGGGATTTCCTCGGTCCCCACCGATGACTAATCAAATCTGAATTTTTCACAACACATCGGAGAACTGAGCAACTATTTGGTGAATATAAGCAGTACAAAAAAACAAATGAACCAAAAAAAAAAAATCCATCTCCACATGTCACCCCGTGGTGTTTTCTTCCTTTGTATTTACACAGATAATCCTCTCAGGTCTTGGGAGTTTTTTACTGATAAAAGTTGAGACATGGTTCTTATAGTTGAGATATGAGTCTCAGATAACTTTGGTTTGCGAAGGTTTAAAGACAGAAGATTAGCTTAAAACTTCAACCAGGGATTTCTTCTATTCAATGACATCTGATGGTCTAGCTTGATGTTACAATACCATGGTGGGGGGGATGGTCGGGTATGGGGAGGCAGCAGGGGGTAAGGAGAGGTCATTCAACAGGGATGACTCCACAGCTGAGGTAACAAGCTCTTTCTTACATCTTGGGCACTTTCTCTGTTTTTTCACAAATGCAGAGCATCATTTAGGTTACAGTTTTTATGTTTCTTCAAAGCAGTAGATTGTTCAAGAGAAGGCTCACTATAAGGGGTCATTGGAAAAACTAAGGAATTTCTAAATGTTTCCGACATGGTTATGGTTACAGTGCTGAAGCTTCCTTTTGAAGATGTGATTTGATTTTGCCAGGCCACCCAACCAAGTGTGCCTCAGTTTCTCAGGATGCATGGGTAAGTAGAACTTCAGGGGAATTCAGGCACTTGAAGCCCTTTCCTCCTCTTTCTGGAAAAAGTTTCTTAGGAGTTTGTTTCTACACTTGTTCTTTGCCTCTTTCAGACCAGCCTGCAGTTAGACCCTGGCAAGTGGGGTCTGGCTCAGGTGGAGAATTGGTGGACCTTATTCCAACTTCCATGGCCTTGCCCCCCCCCCACCAACTCCCACCCTCACCCCTACCGTGATCTCATGTCTGGGCAGCAATATCCCACTAGTACAATCTCAGCAGGATACTCTGAGCCTGGGAAAGACCCCCTCCCCGACCTATTGTGTTTCCCCTTTCAAGAGGTCTTCCACCCATGTCCCTTCACTCCTATTGGGACGTCCCTGATACTTTGGCCTGGCTCTGTTCCAGGTGGGTGGGCTAGTAACCCACTCAGCTTCTGGACCATAGGAGACTGAGGCACCACAGTGGGGCAGGGTAAGCAGATATTAAGTAATTCTCATGTAAATGGAATACAGGAGGGTTCAAGGGTCCTGTTCTTGGGTAGTGGGTCATTGGTGGGTCTGCTGCTGCACCTGAAAGAAGCAGGGGGGGCTGCTTACCTCCTCCAAGGCCCTTCTTGACTCAACTCCAACGAGCCCTGCAATTCACTGTCCTCTCTTCCCCACAATGAGAGTGGTAGGTTTTGCCCTCTCAGGTCTAGCTTAAGCTGTGTAGGAGGGACTGAATGTTTTTCTCCCTCTGACCACATTGTCCCTGCACAGTCACCTGCTGGGAAACATTGAAAGAGATCCCCATTCTAGGATGCAGTGGGTATGGCCTAAAGCATTCAAAAGAAGACTTGGTTGGAAGACGTGTTGTTCTAGGTTGATGCTACAACATACAGAAAGGTAGATTTAATAGTGCAGAGAATGAGTCCTCATTCACATTTTCCTGGATACTTTGGATAAGACGTGCAGTCATGGTCACTATCAAGGAAGCACAGTAACTAACTTTGAGAATGTCATTAGAGGCCAGCATTCCCTGGCACAATGGATGACACAGCTCATGAGTAGTATGTAATCAGCAAGAAATAAATGGCACTAGGGAACTGTGTGAGGCAAGAAAGTCATTGCCTCCCTTCAAGCAGGTTCCTGAGGACCTGGGTGGGCATTGCTATTTTTCCATGCAGAGGGAGATTTGAAATTCTTCGTCTGTCTATAGATCACTATACCTCACGTGAGTCCATGAATTTTGCAATGAATTTTGAAAATCAAAATTGTCCATACAGGGAGGATCCCCACAAAAACAAGATTGCACAGACTCCCACACACTCTAGGGGAAGGCCTCCTTCAAGCAACATCTGTCCAGGGTTTAGAGATGTTGGAAGTAAAGCATGACACGTGGTGTCATTTTGTTGTGCGGTGATGGTGGTTTAATTTGCTGCTGAGACACATGATTATCATATTTGGCTTTCATTAGTACAGTCTCCCCCCAGGTTCAGGGTTATCCAGTCTATTCCTGGATAATCTTCTTAAAAATATAAATATTTATTAATTTATTATCCCCTATTCTGCCAAATGCAATAATAATTTAATATGGAATAATGCCAGGCACACAGTGGGTGGTCAATAAATTTATTTGGAAGCAATGAAGTGGTATGCCATATGTATCTAGATAAATAGAAGGTAGAGTCTGATAATTTTAGCCTCTTTTCTTTCCCACTGGTGGTGATGGGAAAGTGCTCCCTTTCCCTAAGCAAAAAATATATCTCGATATATTCCTGTATCAATATCTATATTTAATTTTCTTTGGATACAAAATGGAAAAAGCGAAGAGGGCTGGTTTAAATTCAGACATACTCAAGTTAAAAACAGTAATCTCCATAATGTCAATATCATTCAATGAAAGAGAAATGATAAAGTTTGGGGGATCTCATTGTTGCCAAAAGATGTTTTATTTAGTTGATTTATCTGAATCAACTAAGTGTTTTTGTTTTTTTTTTCCTTCTGCACTTACTTTGTAGCCTGTCTTGGTTGAATACTTGTTTAAAACTGTCAGAAAAATTTGGTGTCAAATAAATTGTTACCACTAAGCCTGCATATTATGAACACCTAATGGCTTTGGAAAGTAGAATAACAGTGAATTATTTAGAGAGACTGCTTGGCATTATTGTAAAAAGAATATTTTCTAAACTTGAGTGTTCAAGCTTGTCACTATGGATCCAGGAAGTAGAAGGGGAGTGATCTAGAAACATCTAGTACAGTTGATTTTATGGCTCTATAGTTTGGATCCTGAGGGATGACAATATTTTCTTCTTGACTCTGCTAAATATTCTGGGGCCTTGCTTTTATCTCATTCCCCATGGACCCTGTTCCAAATAATGTAGTTGCTTATTGTGTATCATATAGAGTTTTCTCTACCATGATCTCTCTTCACACCATTTTTCACATTTTGAATAATCTCAGATATTTTCCATTTCCCCCTCCAGTTTTACTTCTTCCCCCTGCTTTGTGCCCTGCTAGGCTGAACATTATGAACTGGCGTCAGTGGCTTACCTGCCCTTGGCTTCTGATTGGTTTTGTCAATGGGAGGCACCATTAGGAGATCAGAGGGCATAAGGAGATCCTGGGGGTGTTCTGTGCCTTAGCCCTTTCCCCAAAAGGCCACAGTTGCTGAACTTTCTTCTGACAAGTGCATGATCATTAAAGCTGTTTCCAGTGTCGATAACTATTTCCACCTTTTCTTTTTTTTTTTCCAGACTTAAGAGTGGCCATGATTTCCCATTATTATTAGTTCTAGAGTGTTTCTTCAACCCAGTACATTTCCCTGTACTTTGCACATATGCCTTCATTGTATTCTCTTAATCGTCCTTTTTAAATGTGCCATTTCACTACCTGTACAGATTCCTCTGTCTCCTCTGGTTTTTCAGGGTGCATATTGTTTCTAACTTTTATAAACAGAGCAGGTCCTGGGTTAGGCTCGGATTGCCACTTGACTATATATATATATTTTTTTCATTTTCTCTGTCTCGTCCTAGAATATTCTGATTATCATTGATTAAATGTTAGGGTTATGTTTGGCACAGAATTGAAAAAGCTCAAATAATGTTGCTTAAGCAAGGTAGAAACTCAGTTCTTTCTTGCATTAAAGAAGGTGAAATGCAGATGCCCACGACATTTACGGAGTCCTCCTGAAGGCATCAGGGAATTAGACTCTGTCCTTTTGAAACCTGTAACCAGGGCTTAACAGGACTAATAAGCACAACTTCAACCTCTTACTCAAATCTCCTTGTTCTCAGAATGCAGCCTGCCACAGGTGTCTGTAATATTCTTGCCTGACACCATGATAATAAAATGTTGATTTAGTTTATTGCAAAGATCAAGACTTTACCAAGAAGCAGGCCAAAACCGGTCAGGACTTGAGAATGCAAGTGTCCCATGGATGGACTTTGGATTTAGAAGGGCCTAAAACTCCGCCTTGGATCAGGCTAAGGATGCCATTCTCCTGGTCATGGATGGCAGGACAACATAGGCAGAAGACCCATGCAGGTGGACAACAGAATGGCTTTCACCCTCCCCTATGTAGTAACTTCCTTTAGCTGATTCTAAAGTCACATAGCTCTTCTGCCCTGTATCCAGATCCCTTTTCTTTTCTTTTCTTTTTTAAGATTTTATTTATTTATTTGACAGACAGAGATCACAAGTAGGCAGAGAGGCAGGCAGAGAGAGAGGAGGAGGAAGCAGGCTCTCCACTGAGCAGAGAGCCCGATATGGGGCTCGATCCCAGAGTCCTGGGATCACAACCCGAGCCGAAAGCAGAGGCTTTAACCCACTGAGCCACCCAGGCGCCCCCAGATCTTTTTTCTGTTTGCCTTTAAATATCTCTGTGTCCTCCCTTTCAGGAAGGCAGATTTGAGGTTTGCTCTCCTGTCTCCTCATTTGGGTGTCTCTCTATAAACCCTTTCCTTGCTGTACCACTCAGTGATAGGCTTTGCTGCCCACTGGGCGGATGGACTTGAGTTGGACTTGGGTTTGGTTATACTTTCCACCTACCTGAGAAGGTCCTAGATATCTGTTGGATTTCTAGGCAATATATCTGTCTTTGGGGAGAAAAATGAGGGGAGGACAGTTGGGGTCTATGTTTTCCCAGCAAGAAGGCATCCTGGAAATACAGCTTAACTGTCATTAGATTTCATCGGCCAGAGCTAAGTCCAGTGGCTACAGTTTGATGCAAGTGCAGTTAGGAAACGCAGTCTTACATGTGGCTGTCAGTGTGCTCTACTGAAAGCCAGACTTTTGATATGAAAGAAGGGAAGGATGGTATGGGGAGACAACGTGCAATCTCTGTCAAAAAATATAACCGCTGTATTCTGCTGATCCTGTGAAGCTTTCAACACCTTTTCTCCTGGCTACGTCTATCAAATAGATAGAGAACATGCATGGTAGTGATTTATTACTTCCAGTTTCTTATTTATAGAAGGTGGATTGATTTGTCCGTCTTCACTTACCCCTCTTCTTTCCTACATTATTGTTAACATTCTGTAATATATCCTAACAAATTTACGTAATCTACTTGCCTAAAGATATCTCATCACTTCCTTATCACAAAATCTAGTGTCATCTTTTCTGTTCTCATTCTTTTTCACTTTGTTTCAACAATCAAATTCTCCTTCCTTAAACATCTTGCTTGGCTTCTGGCTACAATTTTTTCCTGCTATCCACTACCTCTCCAGATGCACCTGTTTTGATTTCCTCTGATGGGCTGTCTTCCTTGCTTCCACTGATATACTCAACCATTATCTAAAGTTTTAGGCCTCCATTCACCTCTAGATTCACCCCTTGACTTAATGATTAGATACCATCTTACAGTTGAACTATATTTTTTAATGCCCCCAAACTTGGGCCCCAACTCCAATCTCATGACTCTGAACTACTTTTAAGCAATTTCTCAACATTTCAAAGATGATCTATGAAGCCATAATGCTCTTCCTTTCCAAATAGTTCTCTTTCACACATTTTCCTAGTCTCTGAGATGCAACACTTTGAATCACCTTTTCTCAGGTCATCTTATTTAATCTATCATGTAGTTCATCAGACTCTTCTTTTGAAATTTCCTTTAGTTCCATTCTTTCCGATACAATCAGCCAAATGTTAATACTAGAAGCTGAATCAGTATAAAAACTTTTCTCCTCCATCTCCCTGTGTGCTTTGTGGTGTATGTGTGTATGCATGTACGTGTGTGAGTCTTGCTAGTTTTTACTGTATGGTAATCATAGTTGAGGGTTTATTGAGAACATACTGTATGCCAGGATATCTCCCATGTATTTTACATGTATTACATCATTTAATTCTTACAAGAACCAAAGGTGAATGCATTATTGCTATTTATATTTTTCAGATGAGGAGATAGGGGTACTGAGATATTAAGTGACTTGTCTAAACTCAAATCCAGCAAATGAAAAAGCTGGGACTCAAAGCAGGCAGTCAAGACCAGAGTCTGAACTCTTCAACTTCTGTTATATTGCCTCTTCTGTTGCTATTCGGTTAATGGATCGTGCCATACTGCAACTAAAAATCCTTCAGTCTGCCTGTGGCATCAAGTATAAACTCATCAGTCTCATTTTCTTGGCTCTCTGTAATCCAGCCCTACTTGATACATCCAGCTCTATTTATCACTGAAGCTTAATATATATACTGTGGTATATTGCTTGTTTCATTTTCTCAGTTCCAAAATTCAATTTCTTCCTCAAGCTGCAATGCACTTGCCTTCTCCTGGAGTAATGCTTTCTTGTTCCTGTATCTTGGCAGCCATCTCCATGCTGTCTGGGCCCCAGAAATCACATATCCTGGAGCTGCCACTGCAAGGCCTATCCCTTCTCAGACTCATCCCCAGAGTAGAGGGCCTCAATGTGGGAGAGGGAAGTAAAATGAACAAAGACATGGAAATATTCTCCACTTTGGTTAGTTATTCCTGTCATCCTTCAAACCAGAGCTCAGATATGATCCACCTTATGAATTAATAATCATTGCCAATAACCATAAAAAATAGAAGTTTTCTGTAAAACTCTATATGGGCAAGGCCCCTCCTTCTGAAATGGAGAAAACTGAAGTGGATTGTATTTAAATAATTGACCAAGTTTTCTTTGGTTCTAAGTAAGAGAACTGGACTAAAACCCCAGTTTTCTGGCCCCTAAACCAATGTACAGGTCACTCTAGGAATCCCTTGGAATTGGACAACAAGTAAACTGGGTGCGCCTTTCTTCCTCCTCATGCTGATTTAATTATTGTCCCCACTGGGTTTCATTGCAAGGTTTCATCTGAACAAAGTAATCTGCGGCTGAAACAATTTTGAGACCCAGTATGTTAAACTGAATCTGTCCTTCCACCTGTCTGTGTATGGCCCACAAACCAAGAATGGTTTTTACATTTTTAAATGATTAAAAATATCAAAACAAGAAGGCTATTCCATGCCTCATGAAAGTTATATGAAATTGAGTTTCAGTGTCAAGGAATAAAATTGCATTGGAACGTATCACACTCATCCGTTTGTGTGCCGCCAGTCGATGGCTGCCTAGGATGTGGAGATGTCTACAGCGAACAGTGGTGGTAGAGACCGCACGGCCCAAAGATCCTCAAATATCCTCTCTCTGGCCCTCTCCAGAGCAGGCTGCCTACTCCTGTGTTGTCCCATGTTACAGAAACATGTCTTACTGAGCTCTTCTTTCTCTGAACTTCTATGCCACTTATAATTCATATCACACAATTTAGCTGCCTTGCATGCCTTGCGCAACCACTTCAGAGTTTTAAAGAATTGTTTCATGTATTCTAACTTTTGTCTTTTCTTCCAGACTTCAAAACTCCCATGAAGGCAGGAGGGAGATCTTACACAGCGCTTTTACCCTCCTTCTCCCTTACATAAATAGTTTGTAATATTACTGATCGGAAGGACAGGTACATTTTGGAGTGTACAACAAATCAGCGTTGAAATTCATTGAGTCCAGGGTCTTCCACTGGTTTCCTGTGGAATCATGGACACTGCATTCATTTGCTAGGGCCGCAATAACACTACACCACAGCCTGGGGGGGGGGGCGTACCCAAGAGAAATTTCTCTTCTCACAGTTCTGGAGGCTGGAGGCCAGAGTAAGGGATCAGCGGATTTGCTCTCTCCAAAGGCCTCTCTCTTTGGCTTGCAGGTGGCTTCTTCCTTTGTCCTCACGTGGCCTTCTCTTTGTGCAAGTGACCCTGGTCTTATAGGACATCATTCACATTGAGTCAGGGCTCCATCTTTATGACCTCTCTGAACCTTAAGTACCTGCCTAACACCCTATTTCCAAATGCAGTCCTACTGGGAGGGTGGGGCTTCAATATCTGGCTTTGGGGAGGGCATAATTTCCTCAAAACGGATATCAAGAGACAATCTTTTGGGATGCTGCTTTTCTAATCAGATTGTGATATGCTGGAGTAGAAATCAAGGGGTAAGTAAGCATAACAGAATGGTTTCATCGTCAGATTGATCAATACTAGTTCAACATTTAATACCAGACTCTCTCTGTTATTATTACGGACTCTAATGGCATTGAGCCTGATTGACAGCATTTACTTTTCTTGTTTCTCATTTCTAGAATGCAAGGAAAGTCTCTATAGCTTCAGACAAATCACATAAAAGAACAAAGTACAACACTAGAGACCTGGAAGGAAAAGAAAAGAAGAAAAAAAAAGTATTGTGTCAAGTATACGAACATTTTCAATACTTACTAATGTCATTAGAGCAGTTTTCTGTAACCACATGTGGGAACACTGAAAGAAAAACAGCCAAGCAGGCATCCTGTCACTGCCATGTGGTGTCTGTGCTGTCAAAACCTCTCTCTGATAGGACAGTGACTTGAGGCTGTTCATGAACACCGCTAAGTGCTTTAAGGACTGGTCTCCTGGGCAGTATTGGGCCCAGCAAGTTCTCTGTCCAACTAAACAGGCCATGCACAAAGCAAACTTACTGTCTGACTTTGTCACAGAAAATTTAAAAATTACATAACTTTATAAAGAATAATTACTTAAGATTTCGAGGTGGAGAAAAATATAGAATTATTTTTAAACTTAAAAGTGAAAAAATTGGCCTAACCTAAAGAACATATGGAAGAACACATTTCTGAATCGCACTCATACTGCTAAAAAAAAAAAAAAAAAAAAAAAAAAAAAAAAAAAAAAAGTCCTTCTCTAGTCTCAGTTTTTCCCCCACCAGTGATATGCCAATTCCAGTTCCAAATATGTAAATCCCACCACTAAGGTATTTGAGAGTGTGGTTGTTCAACCAAAATCCCGCTGAAGATTTCCTATCACTGTTAACTTTGATTCCTGTTCTAGATCTCTCTTTCAAGCCATTCATAGCTACTGGTTGCAGGAAGGGGTGGCAGGGGAGAGGTACAAGTAGGGTGCATGTGTGTGTGTGCGCGTGTGCGTGTGTCTGTGGATGTGTGTATCTGTGTAAACGTATACACACGTGTATGTGTATATGTGATATTGGAATTGGTAAAGAGGTGTGTTCTGTTCAGAAGAAAACATGAAAAGGGTTAAGTGAAATTTTTAAAGTATTAAAATAGTATTTGATAGTTTACTTAGAGGACTCCATATTTGCTTTAAGGAGGTTGTATGCTGAAATGCGCAAAGGATGGTCTTTGGAGACAGCAAGCAGACCCAGATTCCAGTCCCAGTTCTGCTGTGTGCTTTCTAGGTGACCTTGGGGAAACTAGCTTACTTCTTCAGTTATCTAATCGGCACACAATAGGATTATTGTTTCTACCTCAAGGGTGCATTTTTAAGATTTTTGGTTCTGCAACAAGAAGTTAAAAAATCGTGCAAAAATTAGTGAAACAAGCTCAAAAATGACCTCATTTAAACTTAATGCAAAATGCGAAATAGTTATGCAAAAAGAATGCAAACAGCGTTACTGAAATAGTGCAAAAATTGTTCATTTTTTGGATGAATAGTTCCATGTAATTTTATCATATGCACACATTTGTGTAACCACCACCTAGTTGGAAATCAAAACTGACCTATTACCACTTAGAAACTCGTGAGGGTGGTTTTGAATGCTGAGTAACTGTCACAGCCTGTGGACTCCTATGGCTTCCTTTCAGGGGAATGTTTCCTGATGTTTCCTCCTCCAGGAATCTCAGTTATGATAATGGGGCAGGGTCTTTCCTATTACCAGACATTTTTTGATAATATCTAGGAAGTGTTTACATTAACATAGTTTTGGAAATGACAGAAGGATTTGTTAAAAATTTCTGAACTCGCTGAAACAAGAGTAGTCTTCAAGTGACTGTTTTAGAATAGGCTCTCAAGGTTAGAGATATGTTCTGGGAGAACTAGGGAACTTGTATTAAGCCTAATTTCTTTGCATCTCCAACCAGTATCCACTTCTGGGTGTTCTGTGTGGTCAGATCTGTGTAGGGAGGCCACCTTCTTAACATCAGGGCTGGGATTTTGTGTCATAAAGTTTTTAATCTTTGCTGACCCATGCTAGGCTGTATAATTTAGAAGTTCTTTCTCTCTTAAGTTCATCTGTTCTTCTGTAAATATTTACCGGGTGCCTTCTCTATAGTGAACACTGAGCCAGGGGCCTGAGATACAGAGATGAATCCCGGTCCTAATGGAGGTTCACACCCAGCAGGAGTGCCAGCCTAGCTGATGAGCTATTACTGTACAACAGGGTGGGTGCTGGGGATGCACGAAGTGATTTGGAGGGCCCAGGGAAGGTTGCTAGCCTGAAGCTGTGGAGAGTATTAGAAGGCTTCACCGGTAAAAGGACATTTAGCTGAGTTCTGAAAACCCCAAAGAAGTGAGTTAGGCCAAGAGAAAGAAGAAGAGTCACCAACATACAAGCGAAACTGAGGTACAAGTGAACGTGTACACCTGCTGTGGATACAAACTAGAGTGGGTGACGGCAGAAGGACATGGAGAGGAGAGGGGGCCGTGCCACATACCGTCTGTGCCTGAGTTTGACTTTGGGCTGTGTCTCCATGCCTGAAATGACCCAGAGCCCTCATTTGCATTGACTCGGGACACCTTTCCTGCACCATCCAGCTGGAGGGCTCTCGGTAGAGTGGAACCCTGGCCCTTAATCATGTTACTAATCTTGTGAGGCTCAGCCATTCCCATCGTGGGGCCTTTGATTCTGGAATGCTCTTGCTCTTGCTGTGATTATGTAATTTTTATCCTTGCTTTCCTTCTGCTTTGGTTTGATTCCTTTCAACTTAAAGGAAACCTCCAAAATGAGTTTGTGTTTGTACAAACTATATTCATTTCTGTTTTTTTTAATTAAGTTCTATATTCTTGTTTCTGCTTTTTTAAAATATGAATTCAAATTCAGAGAAACAAAGTACCAAGAGCCAATTTACTTTTTTTTTGTTTCATGTAGAAAATCTATAAGAAGTGATACAGATACTAAAATATTCACGTAGGATTTTAAAAATATAGCACAGAAAAAAAGTGGAATACTTCAAAAGAGAATATGTGTCTCTAGAGGAACAAGAAAAATGATGGACTGAAGCAGATCTCAAGACGCAGATTTTATAATGTCTAAAGGATATTAAGTCTGACACCAGTCAACTATGATGAGTGACTAATTTTATTATAGCCTTTGAAAAGAATCCTACACCCCAAGTGATGGTACAACAATTATGAAACTTTGACTGGCTTCTATCTCGTACAGAAGATTTTTCTTATTTCTCATCTGTCTGGTTGGGGCTACAGCTTTGACCTTCATTCTGTCACTCTTCCAGAGAATGTTCTTAACTCTCTCCGCAAGTTCCCATCTTGGAGTATTTTTTGAAGCAACTGCGTGAGTTAAATGTTACTAGCAGGGTTAAATTCCTGCATTGCCTTTAAAATGAGGATTTCACAAGGGCATATTTATATACTTCTAGCTTCCATTTTGTTAGCACCTGCTCCGTTTAACAACTCTTTCTGTGAATGACCATCATTTGTGAAACACAAATATGGCATTCTATCCAAAAGAACATGGAAAGGTCCAATTTTGGCCATCCCCTGAACTTTTCAAAGCAAATGTGTCCAACTTGTTCTAGAGAGTTTTGTGTGCTAGATTCAGCCAGTAATTGTTCATATTAAATGCTGGGGGAGTGGAAACTGTCTTTGTGTCCTGCTAATAAGGCCGTGTCCTAGAAGGTCGGTCAGGATTTCTCTCATTACTGGTTATCCTTTCTGTGTCATGAATATTAAATGGATGAAACTAAAGCAATTATCTATATGAGGCCAAATATGCAGTAAATTCAATAAGTCTGGTCAAAACTTCAGTTTAACTCTGATTTTAAAAAATTATAGATGCCATGAATCCTTTTGACATAAAACTATTCAAGGTCTGGGTGTCTCATCTAAAGAATGTCTCCTAATATCTCTTTAGATGATTTGTCTATTATTTTTTAAAGATTTTATTTATTTATTTGACAGAGAGAGAGACAGAGAGAGTTCAAGCAGGGGGAGCACCAGGGAGAGGGAAGAGCAGGCTCCCACTGAGCAGAGAGTCCGACATGAGGCTCGATCCCAGGACCAAGGGATCATGAGCTGAGCCAAAGGCAGATGCTTAACCAACTGAGCCACCCAGGTGACCCTGATTTGTCTATAATTGATAATCATTATTTTTTCTCACAATGTCTTTGGACAATTTACATGATTTTAGATGTCTATATTTTAAAAATAATATTAAGAGTTACCGACAAATCTGATTGGTCCAGAAAGTTAGTCTGGCCCATTTAGGCCTCAAAGCTCACCCCAGGGCCCAAGCTGGCAATCTGGGATGATGACCAGCATTGGTTGACCACACCAATTAAATTAAGGCAAAAAATTCCCACTCTCTCCTACATTTGATAATCTATATAAAATGCCAGGAAGTCAGACAGACTGCTCAATAATTCTTTCCAGAATTATTCAACCTTGATGATGTCATTTATTGTCAAATGTTTTATTTTTATCCACTTTTAAGGAAAAAAAAATCTGAAGCATTATGTCGTTTGGTGAATTTAGTACATTATGTAGAAATCGTTTCTATTGAGAGAAATGTATGCAATTACAGGTAGATGCATGGAAATAAAATGATGATGATTCATCTGTGGTTGGTATTTTCCCAAAGTTGAATTCATTTAAATTAATTCGTCACTTAAAAAGATATTGTCTGAGTTGACTACAGAGAACTACAGTCATATAGAGCAACAAGTTTCCAAGTTTAAGATTAGAAGAGGAATAGGTTGTTTGCACTAGTTCTCATTCTTGTTACGACTGTTGTCATGAGAATGGATTCATGTTGTGCCATTTTCTATTTCTTTGCCATTTTTTGTCACAAGAACAAGACATGAGAATCTCAATGGCTAGTGTTATCTGTGAAAGGCAGTAAACTATTCTGCTTTAACCTTTTATACGGTCTCCTTTTGATTGACTAGCTATTCTACCCCTTTCTCCTAAGTTACCAATGGTGTTAAAGAAAAGAAAAGGAATGGCTGCCTCATCAAATGGGAGAACATTAAAAAGGTCAAAGCAGTAGACTTGGCTGCTGGCTTTCACAGCATGGATGAAACATTTTTTTAAAGAAAAAAACTTATTCTTGTGACAAAGATTGCAATAAGAATAGAAAATGTCGGATCAAGAATCTATTCATGTGACAATGATTGTGATGGGAATGAAAATAGTGCACACTTTACCCTTTCTTTTTATAATCATAGTAAAGTAACTTCATGTGGTGCCGCTTGGGAGCTGAACTTGAGAATTCCGAAACTGGGGGAAAAAATCAAAAGGAATAGTGAGGCATAATGTAAGAAGAATCAACATTTAAGTGACCACCCAAGGCATAGACATGTCTCAATTACAGAATGTGGGTGGTTTTAAGTAAGGGTCTGGTAAAATTGGTCTGCAGATTAACCACATAGAGTTAAACAAGAATCCTGTTTCAGTACTTCCACTGCTTTTGAAATATCAAACTGTGAACCTTTCTTTATTATGTAAATAATACAACTTATTTCTAAGAACATGTAAACGGGCAAGTAGGTCATTAGAAAACCACCACGTATTATTTTTTTCTCTGTGACTACAAATGATGAATTACCTAACATTTCTTTCTAGGTTCTTTCTAGCATCGAACCCTAAGCTGGGACTTGCAGTGCACTCAAAAACTGTTGAATTGAACTGAATTGAGTTTAAAAAGAAAACGTAATTGTTAGAAGTGGTATCAGACAGGGGTAGCCCCTCCTAAGTTCAAAGTGAACTCGGATGACTTACTTTAATATGTGTGACAGTTAAGATATTATTACTCAGATCAAAATATAATTAGGAAACCAAGTAATATCTCAAGACTGCTCTACATTTACTGAGAAACACAGCTAAGCAATAAAATGAAAACTTTTCGACTAACTACCCAACTTGAATTCACACGGTTAAATTTAGGGTGTACCTATGTTTGCAACCAGAGGCCCTACAATTGTACACCTACTCAGTGACCCTTTGCTAAAGCACTGTAAAATTTTCCTGAAGTTTCGAGAAGGGAGAAGAAATAAAAGGAGGTGGAGGAAGAGGAGGAGGAAAAAGAGAAAGAAAGAAAGAAGGAAAGGGAGGGAGGGAGAGAGAGAGGAAGGAAAGAAGGAAGGAAGGAAGGAAGGAAGGAAAGAAAAAAGAGAAAGAAAGGAAAAAAGAAAGAAAGAAAGAGAAGGAAGAAAGAAAGGAAGAAAAAGAATCATATTTATTTATATTTTTATTTGTGATATTTGTATGTGTATTGTGTATCATTGTGTATCATTGACATATAACATCATATGAGGTTCAGGTGTACAACATAATAATATGATATCTGTGCATATTGCAAAATGATCAACACAATTAAGTCTTGCCAGCATCTGTCACCATTCATAGTTACAAATTTCTTGTTAGGAGAATTTGTAAAATCTACTCTCTTAGCAGCTTTCAAATATACAGTACAGTATTATTAGCTCCATTCACCATACTGTACATGACATCCTCATGACCTCTTTATTTCACCTGGAGCTTTTGACCACACTCACCCATTTCACTCTCCCTCTTCCAGCCCCACGCCCCACCCAGGCCACCACCAATCTGTTCCATATCTATGAGTGTGTTTATTTGTAGATTCCACATATAAGTGAGATCATATGGTATTTGTCTTTCTCTGTCAGACCTATTTCACTTAGCATAATGCCCTCAAGATCCATCCATGTTGTTGCAAATGGCATATTTATGATTTTTTATTAAGCTTATACATATTGGGAAAGGATAATCAATAACAGACTGTGACTTTAAGACTTCAAAAGGCAAGGATTTGATTGATTAAGGTTCTTTTTTTATGATTCCATGATTCTTTTGAAGAGACAGGAGCAGATTTATCATCCACAACTTGAGACCACAAAGTTTACTTATCCCAGAGAATTTGGGGTTTCTTTTCCATTTGTGGGAAGATCCTCAGAGATCAAGGCTGAATCTTGGTGTTAAGCACAAACACCAGTTCCGAAATGATCATCCACACGCTATATTGGTATGCACGTCTCATGATATTGTATAATGCAACCAGCAAGCCTCAGAAATTCTGGAATACACGGACTTGGGAAAAAAAAATAAACATTAAGGTTTAGTTCAAATTTCTACATGCATTTTACTTTGAGGTTTGCCATCACAGTGTGACTTAGGAAAGGTCTTTGGCTACAGTTTAGACTGTCAGTTCCTTGAGGGAAGGGGCCCTGCCTGCTCACTCCTGGCACAGGGTCTGATATCTAGGAGGTCCCCAGTGAGTGATAAAGAGTTGAATTTGTGGCTCTGTTGAAGGGACACTTGTGATTGGTGAGGCGCCAGAGGCCTCGGCAACCTCGTGCGCTCAAATACGGTGGGGGAGTTCCTTACTCAGTTTCCAGGAGAGCTTCCATGATGCCAGACGCCAATGAGACATTTTTAATACAGCCTTGCCTGTTTCTGAGCGAGCTTCACGAAACGCCATCAGGGGCTCAGCAGTAGTTGCCGTTGTTTTGAAAGGAGACCTTCATGGCGTATTTCTGCATCAGGTTTTGCCTTGAGGACTTTTGGAAGACCCTTGCCCACAAATGTCTATCCACCTCCCTCAGGCTGACCGCAACATTCTATAGGAGAGCCCGAGGACTCTGGTCATGACCCTGGGATATTGCAAGTGGCTCCAAAAGGTCACCTTCCAACACCTGTGAATCATTACATCCTCAGTGTAACTTATTTTCCAGCTCCTGGGTTGCCATTTTCCAGCTCCTGGGCTACCATCTGACTTCAAAGGAGAGCAAAGGTAATAATGGTTGAAGACAGTGGATAGGGAGAGGCTGGGGATTTCACATTCACCCTGTTGGGGGAACACAGTTATGAGAACGATCCTGTGTTAGAATTATTGGAATTAATGAGAATGACTGTGTTTTATGCACCTTTATCTGGGAATCAGTGGCAGCACTTTTTTTTTTTTTAAGATTTTATTTTTTATTTGAGAGAGACAGAGAGAGAGCGAGAGAGCATGAGCTGGGGGTGGGTGCAGAGGGAGAAGGAAAAGCAGACTCCCTACTGAGCAGGGAGCCTGGTGAGGGGCTTGATCTTAGGACCCCGGGATCGTGACCTGAGCTGAAGTTAGACACCTAACCGACTGAGCCACCCAGAGGCTCCAGTGACAGTACCTTTTTGAAAAAATAGAATTTAACTGTCTCCTTGTTTTGTGTTTCCACCTGCCCAGGATTTCCGGTCTCAGTCACCTATCGCTCTCCTCAGGAGTAGTAGTGCCTGCAGACTTTTCCTCTTCTCTCCCAACACTCTTTGTCTCTACTAGTCAGCTGCTAGCCAAGAGGCGTTCAAACCCAGGAAAACCTAATGTGTGCTTTCATTCATCATTCTAATTCTTTCTACTCCACAAGGGTGAAGCATTTTTCTCTCTTAGGCTAATTAACTGCTGAGAAGAGCATCTATATTCTTAATTTATGTTCTGAGAGCATGTCAGTTTTTGTCTTTGTCATTTAGAAGCCGTGATTCACAAACAAGGTTGGGTTGGGTTCATTTGCTGCCTAGGGGGACATTATCGGGGTGGCCCTTGGTTTAATGCAGAAGCAGAATTGACCATAACGTTTTGAGAGCAGGCAAGTGTTTTCAAACTACGTGAAAGAGGTTTGGATCCAGTCTGGAAGTCCTTGGCTACCTGGAGGCCAACACGTTCAATGACTGGATGCCAGCGTGAATGATGAGAAATCATCCATCTCTTCAGCAGATGCCCGTTTGTCCTAACCTCCTGCCTCATTTAATGTAAATATTCAACTTGGCCTTTATTTTGCCATAGTCTCATGGATTGTCCTTGAAATATAACATCAAAGAATCTGGTTTATAGGTTAGCTACTTAACTCAGTAATTCTTGCTTTTAAGGGATCCTAATTTCATTCTAAAAATGTAAGATGGCTTTCTATAGGTTTAATACTGATGAAAAATTTACAAACTCTCCGAATCAAGACCACATTAGATGTAATCATGGAAAAGAAGCAGGTGATGGATGGAAGAAGTGCACCATGATCTTCTGTTCATAGGCATGGTTTTGAGAGATTTGGAACTGGATATAAATTAATGGGCCTGCTTTACCTTTTCAGATAGGGTGGATATTAATTATAAACTCTTTAGAACCAAAAGGAAAAGATATTTTTCTCCCTGTCATCTGCTCTCTTCAATTCAGCAAAAGAATTGACCTAAATATCCTTTTGGCTGCACAGTGGCTGAGAAGTAATGTACTTGCAGCTTCAGAGTCTCGATTTGTCAGGGACCATAGACATCCTTTATCTGAGCTCGGTCCAAATTGAGAAAGCCATGTGACAAAATCCATGATAGCTGACCATATAGCCACTGCTTATATATGGTTAACGATATGGAATTATATATTTGCAAAGCAATCTAATTAGTTTTTTTCCCCCGAACAATATGCTAGTTTTTTTTTTGTAATTTTATTTTTTTTTCAGTGTTCCAAGATTCATTGTTTATGTACCACACCCAGTGCTCCATGCAATACGTGCCCTCCTTAATACCTACCACCAGGCTCACCCAACCTCCCACCTCCCTCTCTTCCAAAACCCTCAAGGGGAGACAAGCCATGAGAGACTGTGGACTCTGAGAATCCAGTTTATTTTTGAGTAACTCTTATTCTTAGAGTGTTCTTTTTAATCAAACATAGAACTGCTTCTCTGTAATTTTCAACTCTTACATTTGGTTCTGCTTTCTGGACCATCGTTGAATAAACTGAATTTTACCTGGTGACTATTCATATATGTAGCTACATGGAGGCTATTCATATATGTGGCATGCTGGGTTTTGAAATCACACATTCTGAGTTTCTTTGGCTGCTCCTCATACATAATGATCGGCACATTTATTTTTTTTTTTCCCCTCTCTTGGGATGTGCTCTTCATTGCCAATGTCTTTCCTAAGGTTACACTGGTCAGAACTAAATCTATGTATCCAAATGTCAGCTGAATAACAAAAGGTATGGTGGTTCTTTCACCTCCTTTAATCTGAGAAGCCTGCTTCTTAGGATGTAGCCAAGAATACCTTGTTCTATTCAGCATTTGCTAATTGAGCTCATGATCATCTGAAAAGCCAGGTGTCTTCCTTCAAGTGCTCCTGACAAATCAGCCTCTCTCCCTTCTGTGCTAGTGTAAACATTTGAAGAGAAAATAATTATATTAAGGACACTGTTAATAGTCCTATAGGGTGATAAAATCGTAGCATTTTAGAATTGAATGTGACTTTAGAAGTCATCTAGTACAATCATTCCATTTTACAGGGGAGAAATTTGAAAGTAGAGAGAAAAGAAGCGCATTGACCAAAGAACATGTGGTAGTGTGTATACTAAGGCAGGGCTAGGCCCTCAATCTTTAGATTTGCTGGGATCAGAAATACTGTTCGATATCCTAAATAAAGCAGAAAAGGAAGAGTCTACTGAGTGTTGACAGAGAGAACTGGTTGAGCCCACTGGCTAATTTTATTCATTGTTATCATTAAATTAAGTAAGCTACATCCAGCCAGAGATTTAAATGAATGGTGGAAGGCCACTTGCCATTTCTTCCACGTGAAAATGTAGAATCACGTTGTCTTCTGAATACTCAGCCCCTGGCCACGTTAGGGTCTCAATGGGATTATGCGACTCTATCACTTTTTTTTTTCCTTCCCCTTTTACTTCTTTCAAGTGGCAAAAGGACAGCGTAGCAGAAAAGATGCAGTGGAACTAGAAACAGGAAACCACAGAAGAGAAACTGTTTCTTTATCTTGTTCCTTGGCAGTTATTCTTCTTCTAACAGCGAGAGAGGGAGTGAGGCGGGTTTTGTCAGATAAGCAGCAAGAGATGCTTTGACGAGGTTGAGTACAAACTCCCTAAACATTTCGAATTCATTTTAAGGGAAAGAAAATTTCAGGACTAGTGAGAAAGGTATAGAGTTGTGCCCCAAGCTAGTTGTTATGAGTGGGGAGCAGGGTTGATTTCAAGTCTGTCGACATAACCCAATTGCCTGTGCAACTGAACATACTTAGATTCTAATTCCGTGGGTATGGAAAGGTTCCAGCGCTTTCAAGAAATGTTCTCCAAGTTAGTGTGGTGTGAAGTCAAGGTTAATAACCACTGATATGTGGTTAAGAGCTCGGGTTATGTAGTAGGTCAGCTCATTTACATCTAAGCTGATCTCTTACTGACTACATGCCTTTGCACCAGTCAGATATCCCCCCCGCCAAGTTCCATTTCCTCATATGAGAAATGGAAATAATATTGGGACTGGCGTTATTCTTATGACCAACTTTGTAAGCTTGTTATGAAGATTAAATAAAATTATACCTCTCAAGTGCTTAGCACGTTACCAGTTACCCAGTAATTATCCCATGCGTATTGGCAATCTTGGGTATTTCTTTAGAAGTTTCTCTAAGATGCTATCTTTATAAATATAATACTGATATATATACATATATATGTATATATATGTTTTAAAATTGGAATGTGGGCAGCAAAATGTGAGAATCTGCTGGGAGGTGCTGGATTTTATGGTCTGGCAAACAAGATGTAGTGTATCAGAGGAACAGAGAGGGCTGAAGAGTACTCCTTGTTGTTACAGAAAAGTCTAGAATACCGCATGAGCTACTAGATTAAGAGAGAAGATCAAGCTTTCCAGGAGGTTAATGTACACTGAATGCCTGTTCTGTCCCATTATTTCATTTACTCCTCAGACACCATTTATGACATCATTACTAATGTTATTTCATTTTCAGACAGGGCTTGGGGTGCTCAACAGACTTGTGAGATACACTGTAAGTGATGGAGACTCTCAAAGAATAGTAATTGCCATTTGAATCACAAAGTAACAGTTGCGGACCCGCCGCCTAGTGGCCGTCTACCCAAATTACAGGTTTGTTTATTTGAGGATTGAAGACCTTTGACTTTCTCAAAGTTTGGACCCAAAGCTAAGGTTCTGAAGTCCACGAAGGGTATTTGCCTCAATATTTGTCACCACACCAACCAACCAGTTTGACTAAAATCTTATTATATAAGATACAATGTTCTTTTGTCTTCAGAAAAAATATGGATTCGGACTTCATCACATGTGTGATCTTGGACACATTTCTTAAAATTCTGTGAGTGAGCTTTATTCCCTCTTACGTAAAATAGGGATGAAGTTCCATACTTTTCAAGTTTCTTTATGTGTTAGAAATAATATATAACCAAAGAACTTAGTACACTTCCTGGCACATACTAGAGGCTCAGTGAATGACGATGCACTTGCTTCAAGGGCATACTTAACTAAAAGCAGCTAGGGAAAGAGAAGGAGGAAATAGAGATGAGAGGGAAGGACAGGATAGGAATGGGGGAGGGAAGGGGAATAAGGAAGGGGCAGGGGAAGGGAATGATTTGTAGCAGGGGAAGGAGTTCAGAAACCAAAAGTAGAGAGATAAGAAGTAAATAAATGGTTGGAGTTCCTAAGCGTTTATTCCTAGACATGAAAGTGTGTTTAAGTGACTTTATGAGGATAATTTTGGCTCAATTCCTTTCTTATGTGTTGACTAAAAAACTGAAAGTGAAGTGTGCCCCACTGGATTAGTAGTAACAACAAAAGCAAAGTAATAATATAATAAAGTTACAGTATATAATGGTATAATGAATGTGTCTCTCTATTTTAAAGGTACTGATGAAGACTCAGTGAGGTAATATTAAAAAGTAAAATGCTTGGCCAATAATGGTTGTGCTGAAATGTGAGTTCTCTTCTTCATTGCTGCAGGCACAGCCTCTCAAAATTTCTACAAAGTGTCACTCATCTGCCAGACCTTTAAATAGGCCACTGAATTATAATTTAGAAATCTTAGCTTTTCTCTCTTCTACAGAACATTGAGAGTTTTCTGTGAAATGAATTGATTGTTTGCCTTCACCGGGGATTAAAACAGAGTTATTTTCTTAGTGATTGTGGACTTAATTTGAAAGGCACTCAAGTTTTGTGACCTATATTGAAATATGAGAACGTTTAAATTACATTTCTTGATTTACTTAGTTTACTTGCAATTCAATTAAAAAATTAGTTATGATCATTGTTTTTGTGTTTGATATCTAACTCTGGCTTCGACTCCTCAAGTTTTGTTATCTAAGTTGGTTGCTGTTTTGATCAATCTGACAATTTACAGTAAAATGAATACAGTTAAATATATATGTGTATATATAACTGACTCATTTGAAAGTTCAGTTTAATGGCAAGATGATAAGCTACTTTCTTACCTGCTCTCCTAGGAAATTTTAGCATGCCTGCAGCATCTAAACCCCGGAGGCCAACTCTGAATTGTCAACTGCTAAATTTTCCACCCTCAGCTCTTCTAGAAGATTTCATGACAACAAAAAAGAGAGCTTTTATTGAGAACAACAGGTGTTGATCTCACATGGGTCATTGTAAGCATACCTTTTTACCCTTACTCAGGCCTTTCTTAAAACATGCAAACAACAAAGCAAGAAGCAATCCAAAGTCTTTCTTCTTCAAGTGAAATTAAGTTGATAGTGCCATCAAAATCATCATCTTTATCTCATTGTCCCTATCATCAACATTGACTAAACCAATAACCATTATAAGAGTTGCCCTGGGGCGCCTGGGTGGCTTGGTGGGTTAAAGCCTCTGCTTTTGGCTCAGGTCATGGTCCTAGGGTCCTGGGATAGAGCCCCGCATCGCATGGGGCTCTCTGCTCAGCAGGGAGCCTGCTACCCTCTCTCTCTGCCTGCCTCTCTGCCTACTTGTGATCTCTGTCAAATAAAGAAATAAAATCTTAAAAAAATTAAAAAAAAAAAGAGTTGCCCTGAAAAATGGTAACCACACAGACTCTGATCTTGCATTATTCTACTGGGGAAGATGTATTTAAATGCATAATCACAGAATAGAGATATGAAAATGATCAATGAAGAGACACAGGTGTTGATATCTCTGGAGATGTTCACAACAGAAGGCATTATCTAGGTTCATGGTCCACTTGCGGGTATGGAAAGGTCTCTCCTCCATAGGCACCCCTTGAAATTCTTCCCTGTTTCAAGCTCAAATGACCCTTCTTCTAAGAAGTTTCTTAAGATTCTTTAGGCACAATGAATTGTTCCCTTCTCCAAATCCGTAGTGTTTATCCAAGTCTGTCTGATATCAGGGTGAGAGGTGAGTGTCTTCTATATCCACCACAGGCACTACCGTGTTGCACAGAGTAGTTATGAGAAATAAAGGATCTTTCTAGTCCGAGTCTCTTCTCTCCTGATATAGTGCTCAGGGATTCTGCTGCTACTCCCCTTCTCTCTCCAGGTCGGGCCACACACCCGTGTGCTCTTCTCCCTGGGAAATGGGACAGAAACTTCTATGTCTTCTTCCTTGCTAGCTGCCCACATAGACTCCTTGTTGTAAGGGTTGTCTGATAATCATTCCAGAGAAACAGACAGAAGATAAGAAAAGGGAACCCTCTTACACTGCTGGTGGGAATGCAAGCTGGTGCAGCCCTTCTGGAAAATAGTATGGAGGTTCCTCAAAAAGGTGAAAATAGAGCTACCCTATGACCCAGAAATTGCCCTACTAAGGACATACCCCAAAGATACAAATGTAGTGATCTGCAGGGGTACCCACACCCCAATGTTTATAGCAGCAATGTCCACAATAGCCAAACTATGTAAAGAGTCCAGATGTCCATTGTCCATTGACAGATGAATGGATAAAGAAGGTGGTGTGTGTGTGTGTGTGTGTGTGTGTGTGTGTAGTGGAATACTACTCAGCCATCAAAAATGAAACCTTGCCATTTGTAACGACATGGATGGAACTAGAGGGTATTATGCTAAGCAAAATAAAGTCAATCAGAGAAAGACAATTATCATATGATTTCACTGATATGTGGAATTTGAGAAACAAGACAGAATCATAGGGGAAGAGAGAAAAAAATAAAACAAGATAAAATCAGAGAGGGAGACAAACCATAAGAGACTCTTAATCATAGGAAACAAACTGAGGGCTGCTGGAAGGGAGGGGGTGGGGGCATGGGGTAATTGGGTGATGGGCATTAAGGAGGGCACATGATGTAATGACGACTGGGTATTACATAAGACTGATTCATCACTGAACTCTACCTCTGAAACTAATAATACGTTATGTTAATTAATTGAATTTAAATTAAAAAAATTAAAAAGGAATAGGAAACTGGTCAGAAGAATAAGGGTAGAGACAAAGATTTAGGATACTTTGCCAGGTTCTTATAGTCATACTGCCTGGCTCCTAGATCCCTCCCTCCCTTCCTTTTCCTTTCCGTTCCTGTTCCTCCCCTCTCCTTCCCTTCCCTTTCTTTTTTCTTCCTCCCTTTTTCTTGGTTCTTCCCTCCTTCCCTCCCTCCCTTCCTCCTTCTTTCTCTTTCTTCTCTGTCTCTTTGTGCAGATTCCCCTGTCCTCTTTTATGCTGAGTGTGTGTACTTCTTCAGATTTCCTCTTCCTTTGTCACCGCTTTCTTCCCTCCTGTCTTCTTTAGAGCTTCTACCATGGGAAAAACTACCATTGAGAACTAATACTCATTTACACATCTCCTGGTCTCAAGTGGTCAGTTTTCATATCTGAAACCTTTCCACTGACTCTCAACCTACAATTCTCTTCTTGGTCCAAGCTGATTGATGGATTGATTGAATTTCCCCTGAGATATTTACAAAATGAATAAGACATGCATGGTCCTCCACATTCAATAACTGCTTTCTATTAGAGTGGAATTTTAAGTTCAAAATGTTGCAATAGTTTGTTATAAGCTATAGAAACAAGGTGTGTTTGGTAGAACTTGTGCAAATTTAATTCGATGGAGGTAGGATCGTCTTTTCAACAAATGGTGCTGAAACAATTGAAGATCCACACATAAAAAATGATCTTTGAGCCATATCTTATACCCTATTTAAGACTAATTTAAAGCACATCGAACACCTCTTATATATAAAATCTAAACTAAAAAATTTACAGAAAACAGAGCAAAAATCTTGTGAATTCAGGTTAGGGAAAGACTACTTAGATATGATGCTAACAAAAACAAAACAAAAATGATTGATACCTTGGATTTCCTCAAATTTTAGAATGCTTGTTCTTCAAAAAAGAATGTGAAAAAATGAAATATAAGCTGCTTTCAGGGAGTAAATATTTAAATTTTAAAATATCTGATAAAAATTTATATCTCTTTATATATGATGAGCTGTCAAAACTTAATAATAAGAAAAACCAAAAGCAATTAAAAACTGGGCAGACGTACCTGGGTGCTTAGTTGGTTAAATGTTCAACTCTTGGTTTCAGCTGGAGTCATGATCTCAGGGTCATGAGATCAAGCCCCGTGTTCAGGCTCTGCCCTGGGCATGGAGCCTGCTTAAGATTCTCTCTCTCTTCTCCCTCTACCCTTTCCCCTGCTCTTTCCCTCTCTCTAAAATAAATAAATAAATAAACAAACAAACAAATAAAATCTTTTTTAAAAAATTGGGCAAAAGATTTGGACGCTTCACTAACAAAGACATAGCGACAACAAATAAACACATTATGCTCATTAGTCATTAGAGAAATGTAATTAAGACCATAATGAGGTCTCACTTGACTTTTACCAGGATGACGCTAGTCACAGAGACAATAAAAAACCATTGGAAAGGATGTGGAGGACTTAGAACTCTCAGATACTGCTGGTGGGAATATAAAATGGTGCAGCCTCTTTGGAAAACAATCTGGCAATTTCTTAAAAAGCTAAGCATGCACGTACCATATGATTCAGCCATTCTACACCTAGATATTTACCAAAGAGAAATGAAAGCAACATATCCACCCAATGACTTACACGAGAAAGTTCATAGCAGCTTGATGCTAAGAGTACTGTACTGGAAATAATCCACTTGTCCCTCAGCAGGTGAATGGATAAACAAATCATGGTTTATCCATACAATGGAGAGGTATTCAGCCATAAAACAGGAAAACTATTGACAGCAAAATAATTATGATTAATAACAGCAGCCAGACAAAAGGAGTACATACTGTATGTTTCCAATTATATAAACTTCTAATAAATGCAAACAAATATATAGTTACTGAAAGTAGAGTAGTGATTGCCTAGGGATAGGAGAAGGCTAGGAGGGAGGGATAATGGGGAGGGAGGAGGGATGAAAGATATGATCACTATCTTAGTTTTGATGATCATCTTAAGGATGTTTGTATGTGTCCAAGTATCAGATTGTACACTTGAAATAGATGCACTTTATTCTATGCCAGTTCTCCCTCAATATAACTGATACAAAAGGTGAAAGGGGAGTTGACAACAGTTACTACATGAAGAGGAGAGTGAAACGATTGGCTTTATTTTTGTCTATTTTATCTATCTATCATCTATCTATCTATCTATGTATATATGTATGTATGTATATATCTATCTATCTTTTTATTGTCTAAATTCCAGGATAGTTAACATACAGTGTTATATTAGTTTCAGGTGTACAATATAGTGATTTGGCAATTCTATATACCACTCATCACGATAAGTGTACTCTTAATTCCCTTAACCTATTTCATCCATCCCCCTACCCCCCTTCCCACCACTTTGTTCTCTATAGCATAGTTCAGAATCTGTTTTTTGTCTTGTCTCTTTTTTGCTTTGTTCATTTGTTTTGTTTCTTAAATTGTACATATGAGTTGAAATCATACAGTATTTGTCTTTCTCTGGCTGATTTATTTCACTTAGCATTATACTCTTTAACTCTATCTATGTCATTGTAAATGGCAAGATGTCATTCTTTTTTATGGCTGAATAATATTCCAATGTGTATACAAACAACATCTTCTTTAACCACTCATCTATCAATGGACTCTTGAGCTTTTATTGTAAATAGTGTTGCAGTAAACATAGGGGTACATATATCTTTTCAATAGTGTTTACATACTCTTTGGGTAAATACCCAGTAGTGGAATTACTGGATCTTAGGGTAGTTCTATTTTTAACTTTTAATTTTTTGAGGAACCTCCATACTGCTTTCCACAATGGCTGTACCAGTTTCCATTCCCAACAACAGTGCACGAGAGTTCTTTTTCTCCCCAGCTTCACCAACCCTTACTGTTTCTTGTGAAACATTTGTTTTAAGTCATGAGAGATGAATGGAAGTTTTCCAGGTGGATTGGGTTGGAGTCAGGTGTGGGAAGGCGAGCCTGGCTTTTCTAAGGAAAGGGAAGGGTATGCCCTGTTCTGGATGATTAGTAGGTTGTTGTGTGCTGAGAGCAGTACAAAGAGGCTGGAGAGGAGGGCAGGAACTAGGCTCTCTTGTCGGTACTTCGGTTAAGCAGGTAAGAAACCACTGCAAGGATTCAGACAGGAATGTGCAATGACCATATCTGAAGCTTATGAATATAATTCCAGCTGCTGTATCAGAAAGAACAGATTTGAGAGGATGTGTGTGTGTGTGTGTGAGAGAGAGAGAGAGAGAGAGAGAAAGAGAGAGAGAGAGAGAAAGAGAGAGAATGAGAAAGAGAGAGAAGGATTGGGCCAGAAGAGATAGAATAGATACAGGATAGCCAGAAGCAGAGAGATCAGCACAAATCTGATTGCAGTACTCTGAATGAGAGACAGTGAAGACCCAAGCAAGAGAATGAGGTGGGAGAGAGGAAGGGACAGACATGACTGAGCTTATCTGGGTAGAATTTGAAGGATTGTTGACAGCTGATAGTCATTTGGGTTGGGCAGCTGAGGGAAAGGAAAGAGTCCAGGATAATTTTCTGGCTCTGTTGAGTGGTGAAGACAAAAACCAAGGTAGGTAAAGAAAGGGGAGCAGGTTTGGGAAATCCCACAATTTGGGGCACACTTGTGACTAACAGGTAGAAATAGCCACTAGTAAACGGAAGACAAGAATATAAAGTTAGGAGAGGTTGGTGTATTATACATGTAAAGATAAGTGATGAAGAATGCAGGGCACAAGGGGAAAGTAGTGGCGGAGTGATGAACTTGCCATTGTTTCAGAAGTACAGCCATCAAAGACCATCCTCTCACTATTCTCTTCCCCAGGATTTAGGCTTTAGGACTTTACTGTGGAAAGGGAGATATAAGTATGCTCTTCCTCACCCCTTTTCTCTCTTTCTTCTTCCATTCCTGGAGAATGACATTTTGTGTGGTCAGAAATGGAAAGTCTAACTTGGGTTGAGTGAGAGCTTGTGGGGATAGTGAAATGGATCAAGGAATAAAGACCATGGGTAAAGAGATGCCTAAAGTGTCCTACTTGAGCAGGAAACAGACAGGTACTGGTCAAAGAGGGCAGGTGTCTCCATGAAGGATGCTGGGACCTAAGAACAGACAGCCAAGAGGTATAAGTGAACAAATTTATAGGGAGACCCATATGAATGTTTACCTTGATCCATTTGAGAATAAGTCCTTTAAGGCTCTAGCCCACAGCTAGTGCTCAATAAATGCTTTTGTACTGATGGAAGAACTAACAGTAGGCACATAATACATGTCTATTAATGGTGATACTATAAACAGGCTGGAGATTAGCTAGGGTGGAGTGGTAAGAGAGCATTTGCTGATGCAGCATTGTTTTTCTTTTTTGCTACCTCACATTTCTTATTATCCTTAAGCTTCTGTTGTTTTGCTCAGTCCCAGGATTCTTGTTCACATTTAGGGTGGCTTCCTATGCTCCAAATCTCCTTCTGCACAATGCGGGGACTCTCTTGTCCTTTGTCTCCTCTTTCAAACTCTCTCATCCACTTGGACTTTTGGTGGGCTCCTCCAGCCTGGTTGTGGGAAAGGATATAGTGTCCCCAGCTCACGGTTTCCTTCCTGTTACTGAAGATAGGCACACCATTTGTGTTCTTAGGTTTTTGTTGTTAATCACTATGGAGAACTCATAAAGATAACAGAAATATAAGTTGTGAGAATGATACTAAAGTTACCAAACCCCGCACAATATTCACGTGCTTGTCTTCCATGCTTGCACTAGCTTGTATCTTGTATTTCCTACCTTCTTTAAAATGAGGCTTAATTTTTTTTTAAAGATTTCATTTATTTATTTGGGAGAGAGAGAAAGCAAGAGACAGAGCCTGAGTGGATAGGGAGAGGGAGGAGCAGACTCCCTGCTGAGCAGGGAGCCCGATGAAAGACTCAATCCCAGGACCCTGGGATCATGACCTGAGCTGAAGGCAGATGCTTAACCATCTGAGCCACGCAGGCACCCAAAACAAGGCTTAATTTTAAGATTCAGAGAGTACATTAACATATGTCCCACCTTCACCTTACCTGGGGTAAGCGAATTAGACCGCTAATGGCCCTTAGACTAGATGACACATGCTCGGAATATTTCTTCAGAATCCCGAGCACAAATGACTACCCATTTCTACTTTTTAAAAATTCTAAACTGCTCACCTTATTTTTTGTCCTACAAAGGTCATATTTGGTACATTTATGTACATACAAAACCTGCTGCATTCATAATTGGAATAAAACTACAACTTTATATTGTTTGTTCCACTTAAGGTTATAAATATTCTGCGGCACTACCAAATAATTTGGAACACAGGACTCTAGTGGCTACAAAGCACTCCACCATATGGATTTACTATAAATTTAACTACTCTTGGATATCTAAATTGGTTCCAATTATTCAATCTTATAGAGAATAACTCAATGAAGTCTTTGTATACCTTAGCTCCATTTCCAATTATGGATTTCAGTTAAGTACCTAGAAGTGGAATTTCTTAGGCCAATAGTGAAGTATCATTTTTTTTTAAAGCATGCACAAAATTGCTGTTCTGAAAAGTTACCTCAATTTAAAGGAGTTTCTAACATAATCACCTTTGCCTTCTTCAAATCCTGGCTGGCTTTCTGCGGGGGCTTTATCAGACATCCAGATCTGAATTCTACAAACACTAAGGATCAGGATGTAAAAAAGTCAGTCCATGGCTTTCAGGCAAGAATACTTTGCCAAGAACTTCCATAACTACATCTTAAAGGTCCTATCCTTTTCAGTATATTTTTACTTTGGAATATTGCAAAATGGTATTAAGAAATCTTATACATTCTTTCCCAGCATCCCCAAATGTTAACATGTTAAATAACGAACCATTAGTACAGTTCTCCCAACCAGGAAATTAATATTGATTAAATGGTATTAACTCATTGAAAAGCCTTATGCAGATGTTTCAAATTGTCCCACTAATGTTCTTTTTCTGGTCCAGGATCCAATCCAGGACCCACATCCATTTCTCTTTATTCATCTCCAATCTGGGAAAGATTAGGTCTGTTTAAAAAAAAAAAAAAAACCCTTAATTTTTAAAAACTGCACTGGTCAGGTATTTTGTAAAATGTTCCTTAGTTTGAGTGTGTGTGATGTTTCCTTGTGCCTAAAATCAGGGTATATATTTTTAGCAGGAATGTCATACAAGTGACATTGTTCCTTTCTCATTACATCTTATCAGAAGGTATAAGATATGGATACATCTCTACTAATTACTCCTGGTATAGTTAGCTTTAATCATTTATTTAAGATGGCATCTGCCAGGTTTCTCCTCTGTAGACTTACTGTTTTATACTTTGTAATTGGTAAGACTCCTGCAGAGAGATACTTTGAATCTCGTCCTTCTAAATTTTCAATTGTGTGTGTGTTATTATATATATTATATCAGTACAATGGTGTATGGTACCTTATAAATAACTTCTCTATATCCATACTTAGTTATGTGTGTGTAGCTTAAAAATAACTTATCCATAGATATACTAAGGGGGAATCCTCAAATATTTTTTGATAGGGTTACCTGACCAAAAACATTTTGGAAACCACTCTTCTGGCTCAACTCATGTTCTTTCTTTATGCTCAAAACATGACTTCCCCATCATTTTTATCTTTTTTTTTTTTTTAGGATTTTATTATTTATTTATTTGAGAGAGAAAGAGAGAGATGAGGGAGGGAAGGGAAAGGGTGTGGGAAGGGGAAAGAATCTCAAGCAGATTCTGCACCCAGCACAGAGCACTACCCAGGGCTCCATCCCATGACCCCATGATCATGACTGCAGCCAAAACCAAGATGAGTTGCTTAGTCAGCTGAGCCCCTACGCCATTGTTTCTTAGAGAAAATAGTCTATGACTAATTCTGTTCTATTATAACTTTTCCCTTATCCACATTTTATGCTGTCTGTGAACTCTATATATTTGTAACAGTCTGCCTTACCCATTTGCTAGTTTTTAAAACACCCTTCAGGGCACCTGGGTGGCTCAGATGGTTAAGCGTGTAACTTAGCTCAGGTCATGAACCCAGGGTCCTGGGATGGAGTCCTGAGTTGGGCTCCCTGCTCAGCGAGGAGCCTGCTTCTCCCTCTGCTTCTCTCTCTCTGTCTCTCATGAATAAATAAATAAAATCTTAAAAAAAAAAAAACCTCTTCATTTATTCTCATGCTTATCTAGATATTAAGGTAGTCAGTTTACCTTGTATATGTTATATATGTCATATTGTATGTATCATATTATATATACTATATTTTTTATTAGTCCATGTCCTTTGAAGCTAGTGTCTACGCTTGGTTTATTTCTATATCTTCCATAATATGAACATAATGCCATGCACATAAAAAGCTCTCAATTAGGCTTTGTTTATTGACTGAGTGAGAGGATAAACATCTGGTACAATGTTTGCATAGTGAAGAAACACAATTATTTTGGTTCAGTGACTATGGCAGATGCTGTTGGGTGGCTAACCAAGTCACCATTTCCAACTTCTTTCTAGCCAACTTCCAGTTAGTGTGTTGAACACATCATGTAGTTCTAGCAAATGAAAGGGAAGAGGAAGTCTGATATGCAGTTCTGGGAAAAGCTTTTGTTTTTCTCGTATAGCTGCTGAAATTGTGCTTTCTTCCCACTCTTTGCCTTGAGTGTAGAGATGATGGCTGTGCTGCAGCAGCCTTCATGTGACCATGAAGGATCGATGAAGTGGCACTGTTCCTTACATCTTTATACTGAGAAGCAAAACCAAGAACTGTTCACTTTTGAACATCTTTCTGTTTAAGAATACAAATCCATAAAGGCATAAGCCCTTGTGGTTGCATTCTTCCTATCTATTTAGCTAAAATATTCCTTACATTCCAATAGCCTTGGAATGTCTTACATGGAATGGACTTAGATTCCAACAGATCAGAGAAACAAGAACTGCTCTTTGATCTATTCAGAAAAGCTTCACTGAGAAGGGAGATTTCATAATCATTTTTGTAACCGGAGAAATGACCTGGGACATTTGTATTTGAAGAAATGGGAACTCCCGTGATACAGTGCTGCCTTGGATGCTGTATGGAGGTGGGGATAAGATAAACAATATCAAGGGAGCTCATTTCTGGGCTGTGCCAATGGACAATGCTTGGGAAGGCCAGATATAAGGACAGTGATACACACCTTTAGGGCTTTGAGAGATGGAAACCTGAAGGCCCAGTTCATAATGGGACAGGGAAACATAGGAATTAGGTGAAGAAAATGCAGCAGTGGATACTTTAAAGACAAAAGAAAAAAAAATTCAGAAGCCACTGGAGATGTCGGGCATTTGGGCCAAAAAGCTGGAATTCAAACCTCATTGCTGTCACATACCAGGTGAGTGAGCTGGCCAAGTCAGGCTTTTCTGAAGCTCAGTTTCTTCCCTATCTGATAATAATAGAGTTTTTATTACCTTCTGTAAGACATACACCTCAAGAGGGATATGAAACTATTTCTCCCATGGAGGACCAACCACACTGTCATTTTATGCTGTATGTTGTCCAGAAATGTGGATGAGAATTCTTTAAGATGTGTTTTCCCTTGCACTGAGGCTTAACCAGGGCAAGGGATGGTTCCTAATACAAGTGGCCCCTCCAATCTTGGGGTCTTTCACATGCTAGTCTTTCCATGGTGAGTAATTTGAATGGTGAATAAAGACCTCTGGCTTTCTGCTCAGCTTCAGAGGCAGTGACAGGAAAGTCCATTTTAAATCATCTTTGCAGTTTAAACCCCTAAGAGTTTTCAAGCCAATAGTAGTTGATGAATGTTACATTTTGGTCTTTTCACCTTTTTAAATTGGGGAACCTTGTGTAACATACTATTTTTGGTTCCAGTGCATTCACTAGTAGGGGTTACTACTCAAAGCCAAACTCATTCAGCCAAGAGCACTAAAAATACCCTTGGTTTCTGCCAGTCAATTTTCTTCTATTTTCACAATTAGTGGTTCTGCCTGGAAACTGCCTGCCAACATGCAAATCTCGTCCAAGGGCTGATGGAAATTTGAGAATGTGCTAAGCTGTGTAAGGTTTAAGAGCAACATTATTCATTCATTATTTGAAATATTTAAACAAATGTAAATCAAAAAAAAAAAGGATGAAATCTCATTATATGAAATGAATGGCTGCTTTCCACTCTTTCTACACTGTAGTCTTGATACCCATTTACATGCCATTTGTAATATTAATATTATCGTAGTGAAATAAATCACATCCTTCACTTTTACATTTTTAATTACATTTTACTGCATTTGTTCTTTTGTTTATAGTTAACTAATAAAATATTTATTATATCTTACATATATGATGTGTTTCTGTATTTTAATCAGATTTTACACATAATCTTTTCCCCCTCTTTTAGTATCTTTTTTATGACCCTACACACCACAGGATGTTGTTTTGTGGAAAACCTCATTATTTTTTAATGCATGGCTATTTATTAATGTATTGTGTATATAACACACTATGCATTTCTTTGAATTGATGAATACATTTACATCCACTTGAGAATAAAAATTCCCTTAAGGGCCAATCTCACATTTCTCTTGCTGTGTTGCCAGAAGCCTATACTGATTATTTTTCTTGTTTTGTTGAGGAGCAGAGAATGAAAAGGGGAGAAAAGGACAGCGAAAAAAGAGAGATACAATGAGCAGTATTTTAAAATTTCATTTTCTGAGAAATCTTTCTCCTGAGGTAAAAAATTAATGCTTCATTGCAAAATGGAATTTTCAGAGCATGCAAATTAATTTACCCTTTGTGAAATCTTATATTTGATATACATTTTATGTTGAGCGCTTGACCTGCTGTTTCTCAAGTTATTTTCCATTGTATTTGTTGAATTACCTCCTCTATTGCTTCACTGTGTTGCACTTAGAGGATTAGATATTAATTGAATGATGAACAAAGAACGTAGTCCAATATAGTGACAGGTACCACTGAATACAATTTTACAGCGCACAAAACAAAGGCTTTTTCTCATTTCAAATCCTGCTACTAACCGTAAGCCTGACTCCCCAAAAGTTGGAGAGTCTTTGCAAACCTTAAGAGTGAGCAAGAGAGAAACAACATCTCTTTCCTCACTAATTCATTCACTGCAGCATTTGGGAATTTTTCTGGGGCTCATTGTGGATGAAAGCATGAGAGGCATTCTCTCCTATGACCATTACAGTTTTTGAGAGACACCAGTCTGGGCTCTTTTTTGGAATAGCACAGAACATCGTTTAGTATAAATGGCTGGGAAGACCAATGACCTTAGCAGATTTATTCTTTGTTCTAGTGAGCATGAGCTAGGTGTAGGTGGAAGATGGGTGAAAGAGGTGGGGAGGTTTTTCTCTTCCCTTCTCTAGAGAGAGTTTTGGGTGCTGCAGAGAAAGCATGGTACAGAGAGAAAAATGTCCCTACATTATTTCCCTTCCTGCTTCTGTAATTTTGCCTGATATCCTCAATTAACTGTACACTTACAGGACCGTTGGAAGTATTTCTGTGACAACTCCTTATTTTTTAAATGCTTCTCTCTTTCCAAGAAATGTTTAATTTTCATATGGTATGAAGAGGGTGCTGAGCAGGAAATTGATTGTGACCTCCAATTTCAGTAACTAAGTGTGTCAACTGTGACTTGTGCATTCAGCAAATAAGAATAGGACATGCTTTCTAAGACAGAATATACCAGGGAAAACATCATCATCTAGTCAGAGACATGGGTTGCACTCATCAGGCTGGTTGTTTTCTTTTTTTCTTTCTTTCTTTTTTTTTTTTTTTTTATAATAGATTTCATTTATTTGTTTGACAGAGAAAGTGAGAGAACACAAGCAGGGGGAGCACAGAGAGAGGGAGAAGCAGGCTCCCCACTGAGCAGGGAGCCTGAGGTGGGACTCAATCTCAGGACCCCGGGATCATGACCTGAGCCAAAGGCAGATGCTTAATGACTGAGCCACCCAGGTGCCCCCAAGCTGGCTGTTTTCTAAACCAATTGGGCTTTCCTGTGCATCCTACCATGTGGGCTGTATGCAGGATTTCTTTGGCAATTAGGGACACACGGGATACTCTCTTGCAACCTGTGAGACATAATTCCTGGGGCAGTCAGGTATCCATGATTTCCTAGGCATTCTGCTGACATATCCTTGGCTCAAAGATGCTCTCAGAGGTCTAGATGAGTAAGAGAACTTGTCACCTCTGTGTTCTCCTGGGACCTAAAGCAATGGAGAGGATTTTTTTTAGTTATTGTTTGTTTTTTTGAATGAATGACAAAGAAATATGTTTCAAGATAAAGATTCAGAGTTTGCACAGACCATCTAGCAAATAAGGCTCTGGATCAAAGATAGTGCTGATCTGATGTTCAGAGTCACTTAAATTCTTATCACCTCCGTTTCCTTATGCTAAAATGGTACTAGTAATAATAAAGGCCTCCCAAGTGTTAGCTGTAAGTAAGGCTTTGGAGACTTTACCTAGTGACTAAACATTTTTCTTCTCTTATTTCTTTCTTTTTTTTTTTTTCTGTTTGCCCTCTCCCTTGCCATACCAATATGCTCTGGTCTCCTACAACAATGTTGTCTTGGCTCAGCCTCTGCCATCTCTCCTTTTTCTTTCATTAAATCGCTCAAGTTTTTGAAGAAGAGCCTTCGTAACTGTCCTCACCTGGGCTTCACCTCTGTTAACCTCACTGGCCTTGAGCTTCTAAGTCCTAGTTCATGGAGCACAATAGGTCTTCTAGAAATGCTAATTTCCTCCCTGTGTCTTTTTTTCTCTTCTATGCTCCAAAACAACTTTTAAAAGAAGATTTTATTGCTTAGAGCAATTTTAAGTGCACAACAAAATCGAGAAGTACACACATACCCTGTTCCCTCTGCCCTCACACATTTAAACCCTCTTCCATTACCAGTATTCCTGGAGCAGTATAGTTGTTACAATTGGGGAACCTACACTGACACGACTTTATCACCCAAACTCCATACTTTACATTTGGGGACACTATCAGTGTTGTACCGTCTGCGGGGTCTGGACAAGCGTCTAATGACATGTATCCACCATGACCGTATCATGTAGAGTATTTTTACTGCCCTAAAAATAGTCTGTGCTCCCCTTATTCATCTCCGTGCCCTCCCCCACCCACCACTCCTGGAAATCACCGATCCTTGTATTGTCCTTCTGCCTTTTCCAGAATATCGTACAGTTGGAATAGATGGCACGTAGACTTTTCTTGCCGGCTTCTTTCACTTAATAATATGCTTTTAAGTTTCTTCCATGTCTTTTCATGGCTTGAGAGCTCATTGCTTTTCAACAATGAATAATATTCCATCGTCTGATTGTACTAGTATATTTATCCATTCACCCACAGAAGGGTATCTTGGTTGCTTCTAAGTCTTGACAATTATGAATACAATTTCTGTAAACATCCCTGTGCAGGTTTTTGTGTAGACATGTTTTCAACTCCTTTGAGGTAAAACCGATGAGGATGATTTCTGGATAGTATAGAAAATGACTTTCTACTTTCTAACTGGGTAGTGTCTTTTTAGTATAACGCTCTCTTCATCTCTGCAGCATTTCCAACATTGGATGGCCTTCTTTACACCTTCCCCGTAGAGTCCTTAACATGTGGTTTATTCTTTCTTTTCTCTCTGTGCGTAGAAAAAATGGCACCTTTGCTGAGAAGTCTCTCCTCTCCCCTGGCTTGGAATAGAGACCCTCCATTATATTCTTTCAGGGCACACATTCGACCCTTGCAACACTTAATAATTTGTAAATACATACTCATTTGTCTTTTTGATTAATTTTTTCCCCCCTGGGGACCGTGTTTGTGGTGGTTGTTTACCCCTGGGATGGTAGCCTAAGCTAGCATTTTCACCACCCACTCAGCTGCTGTAACTTCATGGTCTTAAAACAGTTAGGCGCCCCCATTTGACACACAGTTATTGGAGCATAATAATGCTCAGTGAGTGAATGATATGTATACATCGTTATTCACCTGGTTTTAGGAATGAATAGTTTGTTTCTTTTTATTTTTCACTTGGACTGTAGAAAGATTCTCCAAAGCTTTTTTAATCTCAAACAGGCAGTCCATTATTTATATTGTGAATGAAAGTTAGGCCATGGAAGTTTCCCGCTTCATAACTTACTAAGCTGCTTTCCAACTAGTCTTAAACATATATTCCTGAATATACAGTTCTCTATCCCTCCAGATCCAACTCTTCCTACCTTCCCAGGCTCTTCACCCACAAGTCACAGCCATGCGATGGCCCTTTGGCCCTCACAGTGCGTGCCTCAGCACTGTTGTGCATCTGCTCACCCTGTCCCTCATCCCCAGACTTCCTTCACCCTCAGTGTTAACTCATCCTTTGACGTGCTCTTAGATTTTCCCTCAGCCCTTCGGCTCTGGTAACATTTTTATAGACTCCTGTTATTTTGTGTTGATTTGGTATGTCTTCTTTTCTGGTCAGCACTGTACAATTGGTGTCCAATACTACAAAGTAATCGCCATGAAGGTGTGGACCAGCTGTTTTAGTTTGGCTCCATTGTCTTCCATGTGAAGTATTATGGGTGTTCAGATCTGTTGAATTATTAATAAAACCAGTAACACCTGCTCCAAACTTTCTAATGTGATGTATTCTGGTATGAGATTATTCTTAATAGAGACATTTGGACTGCTTCTAAGTGCCTCTGAACAGGTGGAACAGATAACAGTTCAGTCAAGTGTGTTATTTGACATCATGTAAATTCATATTATATTCAATTCAGCAAATGGGTTTTTGAGCTCAGAAATTACCTAGAACCTGACTAGTACTCGCATAACTACTACAAATGAAGGGAGAAACATATTTTTATTATTGGCAAAGAGAATAATTGCATGGGTTTCTGTAAGAAATCCAATTCTAAAGTGAAATGTGACAGCACAAGCAATTTGCCTAAAGGCCCTTGCACCACTCACCTGTGAACTATCCTGTTCTTTGTCCCCAGGTAAACCATCAACAGTGGTTTCCAGATGGACATTAATCACACTGTTATAAGCAAAGATCCTTGCCATTATGGAGATGACTTTTTCAGGAGGTAAGTCTTATTTGGTGATATTGAATTTTTTTCCCACTTTTCAAAACAGAGCAGGGCTCTCTTTATATAAAATGATCACAAACAGACTAAAAATAAATAATTTAATCTTCTAGGTTTTTTTTTTTTTTGTTCTTGTAACAACATATAGGCTATTTGTTCATTCTATTCTCTGAGGAACATGCCAAACCATGAAACCAAAATATCTCAGACCTTTGACCTTTTTAGAGATTCACAATTGAGATTCACAATTGACTGTTTTGCTTGACTTCATCAATTTTACTGATGTTTTTGGGTTCATGTAGACATTAAAGCCTGGTATTTACTCAGAGGTGTATTTTGTTCTTCTCTCCTTTTCTGTTTTGCTGTGTTTAAGGAGGCCCTTACTACCAATCTGGAGACATTCCAGAATCTGTGAGTCCCTTTCTTTCTCTTGAGCACCCCATCCATTTGTCAAAATGTGAGGATTCAGAACAGCAAGCTTCAAAACCGCGTCCTCGGTAATCAAAAAATATTGAAAGTCGTAAAAGTTAAAACTAAATTCCCTTTATTGCTAGTGGTTTTACTTCAGGACACAATGAACTAACGAAATGTAGATGTTACCTTTAAAAATACACTTTGAATGATACATGCAAATGGTGACCAAAGGAAGACACTCGATTTCATGACAAAAAGATTCAAGATATGCCCCAACAAAAATTATATCGATTATTTTTACTCTCTGTGCTGTTCTCAGTGCCACTCGAATTCGTTTTTCTCCATATCAGTCTGGCAAGAATAAATGTATTGATCCTTGGTGGGGAGAGATAAGTTACTCCCCTCACATCCTACACTGGCAAATTCCATGAACACAGCATAATATCATTTCCCTCACTGGTGTACTGTATGCTTTGTAGGATGAAAACTCCGATAGCTAAGCAAGGAGAACTTTCCCCTTCTGTATTTAGGTAAGTGTTTCACTTAAGGAAGGAAATGCAAAATCAAGATCACTATGTTTTGAAATTTTGAAACTTCTGGGTAAGTGATGTCTACATCTATGAGAAAAATTTCATGTGATAAGTTATTCCTTCCTGTGACCATGAAAAAAAAAATCAATAAAGTGTATTTGGGAGTACAAACTCTTAGTGCTTATTAATCTGTTGCTATTAATTCTGTTCTGCATATGTTTAAATATCCTTAATAGAAATTATATATGTTTAAGTGTTATGTTTTTATTAAATGTAGTATTATATATATTATTAGGTCTTTATAATAAAATAATGTATTCTGAATGTTTTATATTATATTGGGATACACAGTATATAATTAAAATGTATACATTTTAATATCTAGTTTAATAATATATAACATATATTATTAATAATAAAAATGAATTTTAGTTATTAGGTAAAGTTTTAAAATATGCAATGATATATATAAAACACATATAAATATATATTTAGAAATATATTTATTTATATATCTAATCATTAATTTTACACTAAGGATGGTTCACTGAGTAGGTAATAAAAAAAGCATGTTGAGGGTGCCTGGGTGACTCAGTTGGTTAAGCCTCTCCCTTTGGCTCTGGTTATGACCCCAGGATCCTGGAATGGAGACCAGCATTGGGCTCCCTGCTCAGTGGGGAGTTTACTTCTCCCTCTGCCCACCTCCTACCCACCCCCTGGCTTGTGCGCTCTTTCTGTCTCTCGAAAGTAAATAGATAAAATTTTTAAAAAAGCATTTTGAATTCTTTCATCAAGAGTACATTTATTTTATGGAAAGTTGTTTGAGTTTGTAAGAACACCAAATATTAAGATGGTTTTCCATTTTTTTAATGCAAGTTCCTTAATCTGGCATTCTTAGTAATTATTCAAATTAAATAACTAGCTTTGAATATAATGTTAAAAACACTACTTGTAGAATGAATTTATGAATGTATTTGTATGAAAGTGGTAATATTGATTAGATAGGATCCTGTTTCTGTCCCTCATCCAGTCCTGAATGCCATCTATGGGCCAAGTAGTTGTGGGGAGGGAGTTGTACTAACTTTAAGTATCATATAAGGTGTCATGGTAATGAATTGAAGTTGCTCATCATTCCCCATTTTGAGGCAGCAATAGAAAAATAGACAGGTTACCTGATCCAGGTTGACCATCTTTTGACTCACTGTGCTATTGGCAAATCTTACAAAAGGATAATATAAAACTAATTTTGAAAATATTCCTAAATATATGTTCAGTCTTATGAGATATGACTTTGATTTATAACTAAATGTGGGTAAGGAATCTATATATATGTAAAAAATACAAATATTAAAATACAAATATTAAAAAATACAAATATTAAATACAAATATTAAATTTTCTATAAAAATAGAAAATAAATCACTTATAAGAAACAGATTCAAGAAATAATCCTTTCCATCCAATTACGTTTTATAGTCGAATATCATTTTCTCCAAGAAGCTCCAAGCCCTTGAGATTCCTCCATCCATTTTTCAATTTCATTGCCATGGCCCCACTTGCTCTCCTGCCTTACATATGCTTGAGACTATTATTCCTCCGGTAGAAGAAGAAAAAGAAATTTTGTATCGTTATGGGATGATAGTGAAAAAATGAGGGGGCATTGTTGAGCTGTGTGCAGGTAGCTGCAGCCACCTCACTTAGCTGGGCTCTCCATATCTAACCCAATTCCTGCTAGATGTTAGATGCCAGATAAGCTCTTATTAACTGGAACAAATGCGGAGTCGGCATGAGCCGACCAGGAGCTCAGTCCAGCCAAAGCCACCTCCTCGTCTCCCACTTATTTCATATACTTTAGGGATTTCTTCAGATCAAAACCCCCAACATACTAATTTGCTCTCATGCCATTATACCTTGGGATCTAAACAAGTTAAATTACGAAGGAATTATGATTGCATGCCATTACTTAAGAGGTGAAGAAACTTGTTCTCAGAACTTCAGTAAATTATTAATATATTAATAGAAGAGTTCTTGATTTTTTGGCATAATTTTCTCAAATCATCAAGCCTCAAAGACATTTTTTGAAATAATTCCTGATTAATTTTAACATGAATTTCAGGGAAGGCAGTAACAAATTTTTGTCCCTTTTGGCAATAAGAATGGTATTAGAATGATATTAGATATAAGAACTTGTTAGTTGGGTCCCCATACAACATAAACTTAACAGATATTACTATTATATATTGTGCCTGGAGGTACAAACATGACTCTAAAATAAAGTTCTATAAATATTTCTAATAAGAACATGAGTGTTCTGGGTTGTTTTCATTTTCCAGCCCATTTAACAGATTCAGATCATTAAGGATATTACTTAATTTAGAGTTATATTTCTATAAAACTCTATTTTAGAATGAAATATCCCATATAACAAGATAAGTATATGTTCTCCAACTTTTTTGCTGTTGTCAAGTATTTGTAAACTTCATATAATAAAAGCAACTGTGCCGCATTACACATTTTATCTACTGAAGGACTGTTAGAGAAAATATTTGGAAGATATGTCAGAAACATTTTCTTTGCACTTGACAACCATCTGATGGTCAGGAAGGGAAAGAAAAATCAAAGATAAATAAGCCATTTGTTTGGGAAGATGAAGTACCAACACTAGAGATCACAGCACCAGGAGACTCCCTTGCATGAAATATGATGAATTACATTTTGTATCTGTATTTTGAGTTTGAGGTTCAAGTAAGTTACCCTGGTAGAAGAGCCTAGAATTCGGTTGGAAATAGAATAAAGTTGAAGTTAAGTAGAAATAGAGATTTGTGATTCCTTTATGGAGAATGGTAACTGAAGATTTAGGGGAGTGAAAACAGGGCTTAGGCTAAAATTTTCTAGAATCTGAAACATCCCTCTATTTTTTTTAGATTATTATTTAAATTGGGTCATATTATATTAACTCAGTTAAAAAATAATTATTTGGGGTAGACATCTAAAATATTGTAATCTTAAAAAGCAACAGTTGTCTGCCACCAGAATATTATATGGTATAAGATAATGCCTAAAATAATCCATTAATTACCAATTATGTAAATATTTAAAGAAATCAGCATTATAAAGTAATTACTTGCTTTGGAAATGTGTCCTACATTCTGACTCTCAATTGTCTGTACCCCAGCCAATTTATTTCCTCTTTCCAGACTGTGCATTTAATCAATGTTTACAGCAAGTAGACCACTAGAGACTTAGTATGAAATGGGAGATTAAATTTTGAAATTTGTTTCAATAAACAGATGAAGGTTTAATAATTTTGTTGACTTTTTAATGCTGATTTAATGGGAGGATTTTTGAGGATCAGATGTTAAGACAAACAAAAAAATGAGCCTGAGATGTATGTTTCTAGGCAAATAAATGAAATGTTTACATCTCTTTTGCAAGGCTTTTTTATAATGACTTCTCCAGTTCCAAACCACATGTTACCTATAAAAGAAATTTCAATATCATAATATTAAAAATAATTATACCTCAGTGACATCAGAGGATGTGAGTTCTAAAGTTCATGAATAGACCAAAGTACATGAGTAGTATTCTGATACTTCTAGATTTACAAAGCTTTGTGTTGGTCTACACTAGATGCCTTGGAGCCTTCCCCTACGTTCTCTTAGGACTCTGGGTCCAGGAGCCCTAGCCTCAAGTTGCCTAAAGGCAATCCATGATTTGTTCAGAGTTGAGCAAATGACTCAGTTAGACTCAAGGAGAAGCAAGGAGATTTTGGCTAGTCCTGGGAAAGATACTCTTTTTTCCATTGAATTTGAAAGTGAGGGGATAAACTGTGAAGGTTCTGTGTGAACTTGTGCTTTGTTGAAAATGAAGCCATCATGAATGAAAGATGCATGGAGGGGGACTGAAATCTGGTAACAATACTTGAGCCTTAGGCCGTGTTGCCCTGAAGCGTTCCTTGTCTTCGTTTTTTGTTTTTGTTTTTGTTTTCCAGTTATGGTGCCAAGTTCTTTTTTTTTTTTTTTTTAATTCTAAAATCAATTTAGGGAAGAATTCTTGTCACTGTAAGCTTCCTAAATGATAGAACTGTTCTCATGTTGGTGACTTTGAGTTTTCTTAGAAATTCTTGAACACAAAACTGAGAAGTGTCACATCTTAAAGTGTAGTACCTAGTTCAAGTTATAACCATATCTTCCCCAAAGTTGAGGAGGTCCTCTAGTTCAGTCTGGTCCATCCACAGCTCCAGACTAGAATAGGCACTTTCTCCCTTGTGACTTCACTGGAACACTTTATCTGGGGACTGTGTGACATTGACTGAAACACTGCTGCCTGGTGTATTCCAACTGAGCCACCCAGGCGTCCCGCTATGCCTGGTGTATTCCAAGCAGGAGCCACACCAGACTGTGAGATGCCCCAGGGTCCAGTGACTGGGCATTTTTGTGACAGATACTGGGACATCTGATGACCACTGTTATTCATGGCTGAACCACGATGATGGATCAGAAATGACTCATGCTGTGTTCCCTATTCTCCCCCCGCTTTTTTTTTTTTTTTTTAAGATTTTTATTTATTTGACAGACAGATCACAAGTAGGCAGAGAGGCAGGCAGAGAGAGAGGAGGAAGCAGGCTCCCTGCTGAGCAGAGAGCCCGACGTGGGGCTCGATCCCAGGACCCCGGGATCATGACCCGAGCCGAAAGCAGAGGCTTTAACCCACTGAGCCACCCAGGCGCCCCTCCCCCCGCTTTTTTAATCATGAAGAGTTAACTATAGACACATGTAACACCCTACATTTTTTACACTCATTTCAAGGCCCAGGCAGGTGCATCTCTGTGCAGCTCAGTGTTGTAAAAGATCTTTGTGAGTGTGACCCTGACCTTTAAGACTCAGTTATAATTTCTGTTCATAAAAACAGAACAGTAACCTTTCATGGCACTTTACCTAATCATCACCTAAAATCAATCATATAAATAATGCTCATTTTCTTGATTCAGGGATGGGGCTGCTGGAACTCCAAGATCTTGGGACTAGAAGACCGGCCTTTCCATAGCAAGTCCAGGCTCTTGCTACCATTCCTTAGTGTGGCTTTGAGCACTTAAGTTACCCAGTAAATGCAAGTACAGTTTTCTGTCTTCAGATCCAGGGACCCATGTTGCTTTCTCCAAAAGGGAGTGTCAGAGAGAATGACCACATGCCATGCCCATGATGTCCCCTCCATCTTTTACCTTCCTTTGACTCTCTCTCACAGCATCCCGAGAGTAAGAGCAAGAATGTGCAGATATGCTTACATGCACACACACAGCCTCTTATGACATCACTCTCTTTAGCCCTGTTTGCATTTTGTCTTCTTTCTTTCTTTAAAAAAAAAAAAAAAAGATTTTATTTATTTATTTGACACAGAGAGACAGTCAGAGCAGGAACACAAGCAGGGGGAGTGGGAGAGGGAGAAGCAGACTTCCTGCCTAGCAGGGAGGCCGATTCAGGGCTCAATCCCAGGACCCTGGGATCAAGACCTGAGCAGAAGGCATACACTTAACGACTGAGCCACCCTGGTGCCCCACATTTTTTCTTTCTGAGACTTTCCAAGAACTTTGTTTTCAACCAGTGCAAAGATGGTCATAAATTTTTGTTCATGAAAAGCACAAATCCTTGACATCTCTGTTTCTTCCTTTTGATGTGAAGAAAATGGAAGACAGTATTTGGCTGCTTAAACATATTAGAGTCTGTTATTAGTTAATAAAATATGTCTATGTTTACTGTTATTTGCAAAAATGTGTTGTACCATACCGAATATTTTGTAGTCATTCCAAGCTGCCCGGAAAGAAAAGTCTCGAAGGATATTTTTAGTGTGATTTAAACTGTGAGATTAGCTCCTTTTTGGACTTTAATTAGAATTGCCCAACATCAGATTTTTTTCCCGAAAGCTAAACACTGATTCACCTCCTGTAGCTTGCCTCCTAAGCTCGTGGTTGGTCAGGCAAAAGAGAAAAACTTCAGACTATTTCTACTTGTTCTTCATCACAATGTAATCTTCCTCTGAGGACTGGATCAGAAATGCATCTTGATCCCTGGTGGTAGGAAAGTCTGCAAGAGCAGAATCTTAGCCTTTCTTGGTTTGTTTTTAGAACCATTCCAAAACCTGACAGCATTCTCCAGGAAAGGTATCCTCCAGGATTGCACAGAGAAATAGCTAACAGCATTCATTCATGCTTCTCATCTCCAAATCTGTTGGTTTTAGGAGATTATAAAAATTTTAAACTTCTGTTTGTTTGAAAATACTTTTAAAGAATAAGTCCCTGCAAAATAGTGACTGCATTTGAAAAGACATGTCTTTGGTTGTTTTGCATGGAGGCACTTATATTCCTAGGAGGAAAAAGTCTGTGATTTCTGGTTAACAGGTTTGCTGTTAACCAGGGATGGTGGGCTTCTTATACTTCAAATTATACCTTATCTTTGTGAGATCTGATTGCTTGTGCTTTATTTTTTTTTTTTATTGTAGCAGGACAGTACTTATATTAGCAATTTAATTGGAGTTATAAGCAGTTATAAGTGTCTTTATGCCCCTGAGAGCATGCTGTTTTTACTTGTTTCTGCTAGAGTGGATAGTCTAAAATTTGTCTGTGAGATATTCAGAAACATTTTTTCTACAGTAAGCATACCTTGCCAAGCATTTTTGAGAAAATATTTCCTCCCTAAGAACAGCTCACCCAGATATTGTAACACGCACTAGATCGTTTCAAAGAACTGCTTCAAAATCTCCATATTAAACCATTAGAAAAGAAAAAAAATATTTTTGGTTGTCAGTCAATGGCATCTAGCTGGAATGGATATTCTACTTTTGGGGATTGGAGAAGAAAAGAAACTGATCCCTGTTTTTCTTCTCTCTTCCATTTTGAAAGCAATTATGATAGGTTTAATCCACATACTTTCCTCCAACCGTTCTTAATAATTCACCAATTTATATATTCTTCCCCATTTTTTTTTTTCCAATCTTAACTGTGACTTGGCATCTTCTTTTTGATGTGCTGCAAGCACCTCAAACTCAGATTTCTCCCCAGACATGTTTGTTCCCTGGCCAACCCTTAGCAATCAGCAGGTGCCATCATCCACCCAGTTGGCCAAACCAGCTTTCTGTGAGTTACCCTGGATTCCTGAACTTTTCTCACTTGCCTTTTCTCACTACTCACTGTCATCTTTTTGGAAAAGACTCCTGGTCTGGGCCATTCTGTCATTCATGATAGCAACAGTCTGCATCTAGATTAGGATTCAATGATAATGAATTTGGAAAGTGGGAACCCTTATCTACCAGCTTTGCTCAGTCCAGTCAGGGGAAGACATGAGATGCGAAAGAAGGAAAATAGAGAACATTGTCTTCTCTCAGATGTTTCCATCTGCATGAACACACAGAGTCCTGCGGTAAAAATCCAGCCCATGTTTTAACTTCTGACACGTACCCAAGATGTCAGGAGGCAATCGCACATAACGTCTACACCTTTCTGCCCAGCTGAATCCTCTTGGAGTGATGGAAACAAAGAGGCTAAAGACTCCTTGCTCCAAAGGACTTCAGAACGGGCAGCATTCCATCAAATGGGAAACATGGGGCTTTTGCTGCATTTGGAAGAGGGAATAGGAGCCTTCCAGCCACGCACAATTTCATGTGTTGCTGCTAATTTATCATGGCAATGATTCATGGGCAAAAATATCTCACAAGCAAAGTGGTCTAATCTCCAGTTTGTTAACAAAGAATATACATGAAAAGTGTGATTAAAATGCGATTTAAAAGAAATCAATCTTTTAAAATCCTTTGAAACCTAATTCCTGGGACTCTAGCTTTCTAGAATTAATATATCAAGAATTTATCTATTTCTGGGGGTGCCTGGGTGGCACAGTCTGTTGGGCATAAGACTTTTGATTTTGACTCTGATAGTTATCTTAGGGTTGAGAGATCGAGCTCCACTTTGGGTTCCATGCTCAGTGCAGTCTGTTTGAGACCCTCTTCCTCTCCCTCTTCCCCTCTCCAGACTCACTTTTTAGTCTCTCTTTCTCTCTTATAAATAAATAAATAAATAAAATCTTAAAAAATAAAAGGAATTTATTTCTCTAACTTCAAGAAATTATTAAACACCCTCAAAATTTAGTACATTTACATATCTTCTCTTTGAAATATCTTACTGGTTTTCCTTGGAATTCATTTAACTCATCACTGTTTTCAGAAGTAATTTGAATTTACAACAATTTTCTTTTTTATTACTTCTTAAAATATACAACACATAACAATCCTACATTTTTAAACATAATCACAATGCAAGCTCGTGGAGGGTCCTTCCTCTTCTCCACCTCCCATTCTGCCATTAACCCATCGTCTTCAAAACAGGGGCTCAGTGGTTGACAGTGAGGGTTCTTCTGGGCCCTCCTGACAGTTCTATAATGCCTTTTATAAAACATAACTACACCTGCTGCTTGACTTAGTCTCATTAGCTTTTTCTCTTCAAAGCTCACTGTATTGTCTACTGCAGAATATTCTGCATAGGAGGGGACAGTTCATTTAATGACCCCTCCAGTGTTTTTTGGGGGGGTAATTGGTGGTGATGATGGTGACCTGCTCCATGTCAAAGCTACATACTACATTTCTCTCAAAAGCTTCTCCTCCTCCTTACTCTCCTGCCAGTATAGTTTAGGGCACTATCTACTCTCCTGAATTATTCTGACAACTTCTAACTAACCTGTCTGTCTTTCTCCAGCCTTCCTTTCTATCTAATTCATTATTAGCTTGCAACCAATGTGATTCTTTTACAATGCAAATTCTGTTTCATTTATCTCTGGCTTACACTCCTTCAATGGTATAGAAATTCACATGGTGAAGCCCCTCTCCTTAGCATGACGTGCAAGGCCTCTTATGAAAGAATCTTTCTTGTGTCTATCTTCCCTAATTTCCCTGTCCCCCCTTCATACTTCTATATCCTGGATGCCATACAGAAACATTTGTCATTCTCTGAACATACCCTGATCTTTCTCATCTCCACATCACAGACCTTGCTGCATCATATGTCTAGAATAACTTGTTTCATTTTGTCTTTCTTGTGAATTTCTTTGGACTCAGTTCAAATATCATCTTTATTCTCCTGGCCTTCTTTCACAGAGTTAGAGACCTCCCCTTCTCTGGTCCTACAAGTGCATGGTTTTGTTGTTTTTTTAAGATTTATTTTATTTATTTATTTGAGAGAAAGAGAGAGAGAGAGAGCAGGTGAGGGGGAGGGGCAAAGGGAGAGGGAGAAAGGGAATCTTCAGACAGACTCTGCACTGAGAACAGAGCCCAATGCAGGGCTTGATCCCACAAATGACCTTGAGATCATGACCTAAACCTGTACCAAGAGTCTGAGCCACCCAGGTGCTCTACTACTCTATGTTTTTAAATGACTATCTCCTATTGGTGCCATTTTTTATTAATTGTGATGTTCCCAGCATTAATTAGATTTCCTGAAAAATAGTAGAGATTAGCAAAATAAATATTTATTCCCTGAATAAGTGAATGAGTGAATCAGAAGGAGCTTTGCTTCAGACAACCTGACAATGCACCTTAAAGGTAAGAGAGGAAGGGATACAGGGCATGTGTAATTAATCAAACATTTTTTTTTTAATTGATTGACCAAAAATTCCCAGTATTTGGAAAAGATCAGTAAAATTCAGCATTTCAGACTCAAAACCCTCAACCTGGTTCCATTCCACTCCATCTTCCCCCAACAATCTCACCTCTACTCTGACCTCTAGTTTTTTTTTCTGGATCTCATGCTTTTACTTCCATTAGTAAGCTTCTGCTTTTCTGTTAGCCTTATGTCTATTTTTTATAGTCTCCTGACTCTTGCACTTTGATCAATCTGATACTTCCATTACACTACTGATCTAGACTGAAGAGGAAAGATGTATCATTTGTGGGTATTATACTTCAATTGAGATCAAGGGGAATTAAGATTCAATTTGGGTTTTGGATGCTATTGCATTTTTAAAAAAATGTGCAAGTAGATTTGTGTTCCTTTAAATATATAATAATGTTTGTTACTGTTCTTAATTAGCAAGATTACATTTTTAGATGCTATTTTTTCCGGAGACTTGCCTAAAATTTTGGTAATTGATTCCAGATGAAGAGTGAGACTGGAAATGTCTTCATGGCTTGAATTGTGAGGCCTCACATAACCATGGGCAAATAAAATGGAATTTAATACAAGAATCATTTAGTTATGCCTTTCAATTAAGAAATTTTATGGAAACAATAAAGCACAAAAAATACTCAGTTTCTAATTGCTAACTTTAAAACAATTGATGCATGATCGAGAGCACAATTTTAAAAATGTAAATATCTAGGTATTCTCTGCATCTTCATCATGACCACCAATAGTTACATGATGTTGTTTATTCTAATCATATTTAGCCATATTTCTATCTTTAAGACTAAATGAGGACATTCATCTTGCAGCCTACATTGGTAATAATAAAACTTGATAAATTTTTGAAAGTTTACTATGTATGGGTCTGGCATTTTGTTTTCATCATTTAATTTAAATCTCATTGAGCTATGAGGAAGCCATTATTTTCTTCCTTTGCTAATGAAAACATGGACCCTCAGAAAGGGAGGTGTCATTGCCAGGATAGACAGACAGACAGCCCTTGAGCAGAGAGGCAGAGACCTGAATCCAAATCTGTCTGACTCCAAAGCCCACGCACACAGCCACTAGTTCCTCCTTCTTGACACCTGCTTACATACATTGCCTCCAAGTTAAAGTTGGAAGCATTTCAGGGCAAACTAATTCAGCTCTGTTGCTTTGGGACTTCAATACGTCTCAGCATCAAACTCCTTTGTAGGGCATCTCGTGTATCCAGTCCCTAGATGGGTAGGCTTACAGAGATAAAGGCTGTTTTGTCTTTTTAATGTTCTATTTCTGGACTCATCATTCTGTTTCCCTTGTGACCAGCAGAGAGGAAATGAAATGGTATCTGAGGCTGATTCTTAGGCTGTTGACCCTAGACTTTGCCGGGCAGGAGAATTACAGCAGGAGCCAGTCACAATGCAGATTCTAGGGCCTTGTTCCTCAAGATGAGTTTTAATAAGTCTGGTAGGTGGCCTGGTTGTCTAAATTAGTAACAAGTACCCCCGATTCTGTTGTAGGTGATACATGGAACAAAATTTGAGATTCACTGTTCAGGCTTAAGAGAAAGATAACGTAGGTCCCAGAAGGGTCATTTAAAATTTTGTGGTAGCCACATTGAAAAAGTAAAAATAAATCAGGGAAAATTAATTGTAATAATATTTGATGACCCATGCCATCAAAATATTAAAGTTGGAATCAATTGAAAAATTATTGGGATATTTTCAAGATTTTCACACCATGCCTCTGTGTTATTTTAAGCTTAGAGTGCTTGCCAACTGAGACCAGCCACATTTCAAGGACTTGATAGCCAGACGTGGCTGCTGGCTGCCATATGTGATAGTGTGAGTGGAGAACTAGAGGGGGACAGAATTGAGACTGTGTTTCAAGGTCAAATCACAACTGAGGGGCAGCTGAGTTACCAAACATGTTTTCAAATTAACTGCTGAAGTTAATTCCTGGTTCCTAGAAACTGGAACCAGGAATAAGAACAAATTGACCAGAATCTTGTGAGGTGTCTTTCTGGAGGGGATGAAAAGTGGAGCAAAAGGACAAGTGAAGCAGTGGGGCACCAGGAAGGCAAGATGTGGGTTAATCTCCCCATTCTTGATGAGACCAGGACCACCTGTGACACACTGTTTGGTGTGCTCTTGCTGGGCTGGGGAGTGGCAGATGGTTGGGGGAAGGCAGGGCTAGTTAAAGTTCAGTTATCTGTATAATGATATCAGAACAAATTATCTCTAAATCTTCTCCATTTATAAAATGAGATGATTCTGTGGCTATGAAGACCATGCTATGTGCTTATCAGCAGAGAATGATGTCCTTTTTCTACCTGGAGAAAATGTCTTTCTTATGATTCAATCCTAGTCAGCACCAAAACTTTTGGACAGAGGCTTGAACTTTACCTTATGATATCCTTTGCTAATATACACGGAATGAGAGTTTTATACCCATTCTTAATTCTCAGTCTTAAAGGACCAGGTGCCTTTCCTCAAAAGGCAATATTAAATTGCACCAGAACAAGGGGCCATCACAGCTTTGATACAAAAATATATGGTTAGTTATTCACAAATTACACAAAAGCATGGCTTTTGAGTTGCATTAGAATGGCATTTCTGTGTCGTGCATTTGAAGTGCACAGAAGTCCAAAAAATAAAATATAAACTACTAACATAGCATTCTGCAATTTGTGATAAATTAAACCTTTGAATTCAGAATGAGATATTAGCTCAGATTGCTTCAGATGGCTTGCATATGCCATCTCATGTACTAACACATCCTTATGGTTCACATATCTCCTATCTCACATGTATACACACATGTATAATCAATAATCAATCAATCACTATGGAGCTTCTATTTAATAACGCTATGTCAGATACATTGGCCAAAGTAGGGTAAATTAAAGCTAGAAGATATGGTACTCTCAAACTGTTAGGAGAAACAAAATACAAAGACTACAAAGGCATATTTGCCAATGTCTGAGACATTGTGTACAAAATGCATTGACAGTTTAAAGGAGAGAGAGGTCATTCTGGGCTAGGCTAGTAGGGGCAGGATTCTTAATACCAGTGGAACTTCAATCTGGCATTGCTGCTGCATTTAAGGTTCCTAATAGTAATGCCATGAGCCTGCTGTATAATTCATTACAGTCAATTGCAATGGTTAAGCAGGGCCCTGGGGGCACGGTAGGCATGATGTGCTCTTGACATTTGGTATGATTTCCCCTGTAGCATAGGGTGAAAGCTGCTAGCAGGAGGAGTTTCCCTATTCTAGCTCTAGTAAGCCTGGATGCAAAGCCAAGACTCAGAATAGCCCACAGAGATTTCTACACACCCAGCAGAGGATGGACTGGGTAACCTCCTCTGCACAAAGGAAGGATGTGGGCTAGCATGTTCTGCACTGATAGAGATGGTGGAAGGAAGAAGAGAGGGAATTATAGATTAGAAACCCAAGTTCCACTTTTTGACATAACTGCAAATGTGCATATAGTAATATTTATCTTCATGAGTAGTCAGCTGTAGCCTTCTCCACTTTAATTATTCCCATGGACAATAAAAACACAAAGTTTATTAATTTCTCAACAATGATAATGCTAATTAAGATATTTTGCAGTTCTAAAGCTCTTTCCACTGGAGCTCTGCACAAACAACGGATGTGAGAAATATAATTATAAACCGTATGTAGTTTCAACTGTATTGTTTTGAAATACTGTTTCTAAAATCTATACTTCCCAAATGGATTGCAGGGGCACCATTGGTTCTCACAGATGTTGTCAAGAAGTTTAAAAGATTCTTTGCTTCATGTAAATATTCCAATTAGGTCTAACTTTTCATAAGGAAGGAGCAGAAGGCTGCATATTGGCGTAATCTGAGGCATGTTGGGGCAGGCTAAGCTACTCTTACTTTAAAATATCTTCTTCACTTCGTCTGCTGTGGTGTCCGATATTCCCCAGTTCATGTCTTTTTTCAAAGAAAATTTGAAAATATTTGTTAAATGCATATGTTTCCTGTATGGGATAAGACTCATAAGCATTGACAGTATAAGTATATATTTCAAATTCATTAATCACTACATTACTTAGCCAGGTCAGGAAGACATGGAATTCAAGAAACAAGGGTGCATTTTGTAGAGAAGACAGGTATCAATAATGCCAAAATCACAGGGTGTTTGAGAGAGGAGATGCAGTATGGGGACAGTGAGTGATTGGGGAGTTGAAAAGGTAAGGTGTTGAGTGTGGGGATTAGACAGTGATGGTGGGTAAGAAATTGCTTTCAAAAGGAGGAAAAATATACAAAAGGGAGACAAAGTGACAGGAAGACAATGTTGCATACGGTTAAAATATTATTTATCATTTATAGTGATTCTCTGGTTATCAGGAGGTAGGAGGAGAAAGGGTCTTATGGTTTATTTATTTTGTGTCTTCTAAAAATAAATGAAATTTGAAAGTTTCACAAGAACACACACATGTTCTCCACTCATAGGTATAAGCTCAAAGTAATTGAAAACAGGTATTCATACAAAAATTTGTACACGAATGCTCACAGCAGCATTATTTGCAACAGACGAAATAGAAACAACCTAAGTGTCCATTAACAGATGAACAGAGTAAATGTGGTAGATCTCTAAAATGGAATATTATCCTATCATAAAAAGGAATGAAGTTCTGACAAATGCCACAACATGGATGGACCTTAAAAACTTTATGCTAAGTGGAAAAAATAGCCAGGAACAAAGGATTATTGTGTAATTCCATTTCTGTGAAATATCCATAAATAGGTAAACTCATAGAGATAGAAAGCAGACTAGTGGTTGTCAATTAATGATTGCAAGGGATTAGAGAAGAAAGAGGAATAAATAAGTGAGTCTCTATCAAACTAAAAAGCTTCTGCACTGTTTACTGAGTATAGGGTTTCTTTCTGGGGGTAATGGAAATATTTTGGAATTAGGTGTGACAGCTTTATGATATCATGAAGACCCTAGAGGCCACCATTTGTGTACTTCAAAATAGTTAATCTCATATCAGGTGAATTATATCTCACTTAAAATAGAAAGTCAGATTTGGAAAATATGGAAAAATGAAAGTTTTGGGGCTTAGTGAAATCTGTGAAACTTTTCTTCTTGCGGTCTGGCTTTCGGTAGAAAGTTATGCAGTTGAAAGATATGGTCTTTGATAAGGTTGAAGCATATGGGACCCCCATACTCTTAATTAAAGGCAGATTTTTATTCTTTGGAAGCACCTGAACAAAGGTTTGGGTTCACAAAAAACTATGAAAATTAAGTTGCCAAGCAAACTTCTTACCTAAGCAGATGACTTCTTCCATGTTCATATAGAGTTGGATCAATGAAATTCCTACTTAAAGGAATTTCAAACACAGATCAGGGTCCTTTCCATTGGAAAAAAATATATTGAATCTTTAAGTCCTATATATTATATAAAACAGAGCAGCGGTTTCCAAACAATGTGGGTGAAAAAAACATCTATCAGAATAACTTAATATTTATCTTAAATAAACAGAAGTCATCCAAATTGGAAAATAAGAGGTAAAACTTTCACTATTTGCAGATGATATGATACTATATATAGAAAACTACATATAGAAAAGGAATTTTCCAAAAAATTGTTAGAACAAATAAATGAATTCAGTACAGATGTAGGGTACAGAATCAATGTACAAAAATCTGTTGTATTTCTATACACTGATAATGAACTATCAGACAGGGAAATTGAGAAAACTATCCAATTTACAATTACATCAAAAAGGAGAAAATATTTATGGATGAATTTTACCAATGAGGTGAAAGACATATACACTGAAAACTGTAAGATACGGATGAAAGAAATTAAAGAGGACACAAATAAATGGAAAGATTTTCTGTGCTTATGGACTGGAAGAATTAATATTGTTAAAATATTCATACTACTCAAGGCAGTGTACAGATTCAACGCAATTCATATCAAAATTCCAATGGTATTTTTAATGGAAATAGAATAAACCATCCTAAAATTTGCATGGAATCACAAAAGATTCCAAACAGCTGAAGCAATCTTGAGAAAGAACAAAATTGCAGGCATCACACTTTCTGATTTCAAAATATTTCCCAAAGCTATAGTAACCAAAACAATGTGCTATTGGCATAAAAACAGACACATAGATCAATGGAACAAAACAGAGAGCCCATAAAAAAACCCATGCATATATGCTCAATTAATTTATGACAAAGGTGCCAAGTATATACAATAGGGAAAAGATAGACTCTTCAGTAAGTGGTGTTAGAAAACTGGGCAGCTACATACAAAAGAATGAAACTGAGCCACTATCTTACATCATACACAAAAATTAACTTTAAATGGGTTAAAGACTTGAATGTTAGACCTGAAACCATAAAACTCCTAGAAGAAAACACAGTGAGTGAACTCAGACATCAGACTTGGTGATATTTTTTGGATATGACACCAAAAATAAAGGCAACAAAAGCAAAATAAATAAGTGAGTCTCTATCAAACTAAAAAGCTTCTGCACAACAAAACCCTTAGTAAAAAGAAAAGGTGAACTACGAAATGGGAAATTTGCAAATCTTTATAAAGATTTGCTTTATAAAGTAATTCTGCTTTATAAAGATTACTAAGTAGCTTATTAATCTATATTAGAACTTAATTTGTTAATTTCATAAAGCATAGAATCTTCTTTTGTACTGTAGTTGTATATATTTATATATGTATATATACATTTATATATACTGAATTATAAATATTTTGAGTGACTATGCTATTATTGAAATCAAAGGAGGGGCCTCACACCGTGCCATGTAATAGCCTCACTCCCACAATGTGCCCTAAATAATTTTTTCAAATTTATACACTCTGGTGACCATGATTTGAAAACAACTGTTCTAAGTCACCAAACCTAGTTTACAGTAATTAAATTACAAAAGAGAGAGAGAGAGAGAATATGTAGGCACACTTACATTAGTCAAAGTTTTATTGTACCTAATTGAAATTAATACTTAGTCTGTAGGGGACAACTTTATCCCTTTGACCTCCAGGACTATATCAAAGGACAGATGTTCTACAACTTTCAGAAGTGGAGATGTCCCTTGAATGTGTATCTCCACAATTGCCAAACACGGCCACCTATCAAAGCATCTCTGGCCACTGATAAACTAAGGATCTCTAGGTCTTTGTTATATGTTATGTGTCAATTTTATCTCAGAAGATTATGTTTTAGTAAATCTAGAGCAATTTTAATGCAGCTAGTTCATGGGGCCTGCCTTTGGGGACTATTCTTTTAGCCCTTACTTTTTACTGTTCTAAGCTCAAAGTATAAGGACTGACTTATATTCAATATATAATTTATGTTATATTCTTCTTAAGATATTTCTATAGAAACTGATCAAAAGCATAGTAATGTTTAGTTGTGAAACAATTGCATATAAAATGACCTACTTGGATCTCATGTAGAATCCTGACCTCAGAAACTCAGAACTATAATTTATTAAGGCCTCAACCAAAATTCTATATTATGTGGAAAACATCTTAAGTCTTTGGGTTGATTTTTCTGTGTCCTTTGATTATGAGAAAGCAGAACTAACATTTCCCAATATGTATTTATTTTAGTCTTTAAAGTCCAGGTTTGCCAATTCTATCATGGTTTATAAAAAGAAATAAAGATGCAAATGTCACAAAAGTGTGTCCAGATATTGACCTACTCAATGGAAACTCCTCAGTTATATTTTCCCTGATCTTCCTAATAATATTGCAAATTCCTTCTCCCCAAAACTGCCTGCCTTCCTTTCATGCTTTGCTTTTCCTCATAGCTTCCACAACCATCTGACATACTATATATTATTCTTATTTACTTTTTGATGGTCTTCCTCTGCCATTATAATCAAAGCTGCATGACAGCAAAATTACTGAGAAGCAGCCATATGATGACTATCCTCTTGTGTTGTGTTTGGGGATGGAGATAGGCCATTAATAGGACAGATCCAAACAGTCAGGTAGGAAGGGTCAGAGGGTGAAGAAGAGCTGTTTCTTAGCACTCGATGAGAGGTGCTAAGTGGCTTAGATAAGAAGAGGACTTATATTCAACAGTCCCTCCAAAGAAAATAAACTAAACATCTTATGAGCAAAATGACATAAAATTGGAAGACTTATCAGTAAGGCCTTAAATATTGGTGTAGATTTGATCTCTCTGTTAGGACCTTTCCCTCCCCAAAATAACCTCCTGTTATCTCTCATCTTGGCAGGTCAAGGATCAACAGTATTCAGACAGATGATACTATATCTTTGAAAGTTTTCTAGGACCAGTAGTTAAATGATCACCTCCTTATCCAAGCACCAGCATTCTATCTCACAGATCACCTGTGAGGATCCTCTTTGCTTATGGCACTCACATTACAGAAGAAGTTTCTCTAACTGCAACAAACCTGTGGGAAGATCCTATACTCAACCTGTGTCTTCCTATCCACCTTCCTGAATGAGGGTTTACAAAGGAACTTCCAGAGGAAGATCCTCTCCTTAACCCACTGAGGTGGGAGAAACATATCAGGATGGGAGGTTGGAATGGGTATCTGATTTGCCAGGCCCAGTGAAATTTAATGCAGAGCCCTTGTTCAAAATTTGGCATTTCAAGATAGCAATAATAGAGAATTAAACCAAATGAGGGATGCTTCTGTGTAAATCCCTGCTGGGAGGTGAGGTAGGCAGGTCAGGGAAAGCTTCCTTGAGAAAGTCATTACATGACCTTTAAAGAAGAGATGTTTCTAAGGCAGAAGAAACAAAGAATAGGAAGACAAAGCGGTCTAGAGGGCCCATCAATGAATGATATGAGGAGCAAGTGTGAAATTTTATCCAGAGGGTAAAATTTTTTAAAAGATTATATTTGTTTATTTATTCATCCAGAGAGAAAAAGAGAGAATGAGAGAGCAGGAGCAGAGTTGAGAGGGGAGAGAAGGGGAGAAAGAAGGAGTGGGAAAGAGTTTTAAGCAGACTATGTATGGAATGGGAAGCCAGATACAGGGTCAATTCCACGACCCAGAGATCATGACCTGAGCTAAAACCAAGAGTCAGATGCGTAACATGTGCCCCTGAGGGTAAGTAAAGGGGGACACATGTTTGTTTGCATCACAGAAGGGTCACTGGGAATCTTGTGAAAAATGGGTTAGAAGGGGTGAGCCTTTTGGCAAGAAGACTTTTGACATGTTGAGGCAGTGTAGTATGCTGAATATTGACCCCCAAAGATACAGGTCCTAATCTCTGAGACCTGCAAATATTACCTTATGCATTAGTTTACTAGGGCTGTCATATCTAAGTACCACAAACTGGGTGGCTTATACAACAGAAATTTTCTGTTTCATAGTTTTTGGGGCTCCAAGTCCCAGATGAAAGTGTCATAAGTTTTGGTTCCTTTTTTAATTTTTAATATTTTATTAACATATAACGTATTATTAGCTCCAGGGGTATAGGTCTGTGAATCGCCAGGTTTACACACTTCACAGCACTCACCATATCACATACCTTCCCCAATATCCATAACCTAACTACCCTTTCCCTACCTCCCTCTTCCCGGCGACCATCAGTTTGTTTCATGAAATTAAGAGTCTCTTATGGTTTTTCTCCCACCCGATCCCATCTTGTTTCATTTCTTCCTTCCCTACCCCCCCCCAAGCCCCCCACTTTGCCTCTCAACTTTCTCATATCAGGGAGATCATATGAAAGTTGTCTTTCTCTGATCGACATATTTCATTCAGCATAATGCCCTCTATTTCCATCCACATTGTTGCAAATGACAAGATTTTATTTCTTTTGATGGCTGCATAGTATTCCATTGTATGTATGTATATATATATATATACCACCTCTTCTTTATCCATTCATCTGTTGATGGACATCTACAGATGTTGATGGTTCTTTTCATAGTTTGGTTATTGTGGACATTGCTGCTATAAACATTTGGGTGCATGTGCCTCTTCGGATCACTACATTTGTATCTTTAGGGTAAATACCCAGTAGTGCAATTGCTGGGCCATAGGGTAGTTCTATTTTCAACTTTTTGAGGAAACTCCATGCTGTTTTCCAGAGTGGCTGCACCAGCTTGCATTCCCACCAACAGTGTAGGAGGGTTCCCCTTTCTCTGCATCCTCGCCAGCATCTGTCATTTCCTGACGTGCTAATTTTAGCCATTCTGACTGGCATGAGGTGGTATCTCATTGTGGTTTTGATTTGTATTTCCCTGATGCCGAGTGATATGGAGTACTTTTTCATGTGTCTGTTGGCCATTTGGATGTTTTTTTTTGCAGAAATGTCTGTTCATGTCCTCTGCCCATTTCTTGATTGGACTATTTGTTCTTTGGGTGTTGAGTTTGATAAAGTTCTTTTTTTTTTTTTTAAAGATTTTATTTATTTATTTGACAGAGAGAGGGATCACAAGTAGGCAGAGAGGCAGGCAGGGGTGGAGGGAACAGGTCCCTGCGAAGCAGAGAGCTCGATGCGGGGCTCAATCCCAGGGCCCTGAGACCATGACCCAAGCTGAAGGCAGAGGCTTTAACCCCCTGAGCCACCCAGGCGCCCCTGATAAGTTCTTTATAGATATTGGATACTAGCCCTTTATCTGATATGTCATTTGCAAATATTTTCTCCTATTCTGTCAGTTGTCTTTTGGTTTTCTTGACTATTTCTTTTACTGTGCAAAAGTTCTTGATTTGATGAAGTCCCAATAGTACATTTTTGCCCTTGTTTCCCTTGCCTTTGGCAATGTTTCTAGGAAGAAGTTGCCTTGGCTGAGGTTGAAGAGGTTGCTGCCTGTGTTCTCCTCAAGGATTTTGATGAATTCCTTTCTCACATTGAGGTCTTTCATTCACTGGGAGTCTATTTTAGTGTGTGGTGTAAGGAAATGGTCCAGTTTCATTTTTCTGCATGTGGCTGTCCAATTTTCCCAACATTATTTGTTGAAGAGACTGTCTTTTTTCCATTGGACATTCTTTCCTGGTTTGTCAAAGATTAGTTGACCATATAGTTGAGGGTCTATTTCTGGGCTCTCTATTCTGTTCCACTGATCTATGTGTCTATTTTTGTGCCAGTACCATACTATCTTGATGATGACAGCTTTGTAATAGAGCTTGAAGTGTGGAATTGTGATGCCACCAACTTTGGCTTTCTTTTTCAACATTTCTCTGGCTATTTGAGGTCTTTTCTGGTTCCATATAAATTTTAGGATTATTTGTTCCATTTCTTTGAAAAAAAAATGGGCGGTATTTTGATAGGCCCATAGGTATTTTGATGCATTAAATATACAGATTGCTTTAGGTAACATAGACATTTTCACAATATTTGTTTTTCCAATCCATGAGCATGGAACATTTTTCCATTTCTTGTCTTCCTCAATTTCTTTCATGAGTAATTTATAGTTTTCTGAGTACAGATTCTTTGCCTCTTTGGTTAGGTTTATTCCTAGGTTATCTATGGTTTCGGGTGCAATTGTAAACGGGATCAATTCCTTAATTTCTCTTTCTCCTGTCCTATTGTTGGTGTATAGAAATGCAACTGATTTCTGTGCATTTATTTTATATCCTGACACTTTACTGAATTCCAGTATAAGTTCTAGCAGATTTGGAGTGGAATCTTTTGGGTTTTCCACATAAAGTATCATATCATCTGCAAAGAGTGATAGTTTGACTTCTCCTTTGCTGATTTGGATGCCTTTAATTTCTTTTTGTTGTCTGATTGCTGAAGCTAGGACTTCTAATACTATGTTGAATAACAGTAGTAATAATGGACATCCCTGCCATGTTCCTGGCCTTAGTGGAAAAGCTCTCAGTTTTTTTCCATTGAGAATGATATTTGCTATGGGTTATAGATGCCTTTGATGATATTGAGGTATGTACCTTCTATCCCTACATTTTGAAGAGTTTTGATAAAGAAAGATGCTGTACTTTATCAAATGCTTTTTCAGAATCTATTGAGAGTATCATATGGTTCTTGTTCTTTCTTTTATTAATGTATTGTATCACATTGATTGATTTGCGGATGTTGAACCAACCTTGCAGCCCTGGAATAAATCCCACTTGGTCGTGGTGATCAATCCTTTTAATGTACTGTTAGATCCTGTTGGCTACTATTTTGGTGAAAATTTTTGCATCTGTGTTCATCAAGGGTATTGGTCTGTAATTCTCTTTTTTGATGGGGTCTTTGTCTGGTTTTGGGATCAAGGTAATGCTGGCCGCATAAATGAGTTTGGGAGTTTTCCTTCCATTTCTATTTTTTGGAACAGTTTCAGGAGAATAGGAATTAGTTCTTCTTTAAATGTTTGGTAGAATTTCCCTGGGAAGCCACCTGGCCCTGGATTCTTGTTTGTTGGGAGATTTTTGATGACTCTTCAATCTCCTTACTGATTATGGGTCTGTTCAGGTTTTCTACTTCATCCTGGTTCAGTTGTGGTAGTTTATATGTCTCTAGGAATGCCTCCATTTCTTCCAGATTGTTAAATTTGCTGGTGTATAGTTGCTCATAATATGTTCTTATAATTGTTGTATTTATTTAGTGTTAGTTGTGATCTCTCCTCTTTCATTCATGATTTTATTTACTTGAGTCCTTTCTCTTTTCTTTTTGATAAGTCTGGCCAGGGGTTTATCAATCTTATTAATTCTTTCAAAGAACCAGCTCCTAGTTTCATTGATTTGGGTTTTTTGTTTGTTTGTTTGTTTTTTAGTTTCTATTTCATTGACTTCTGCTCTGATCTTTATGATTTCTCTTCTCCTGCTGGGTTTAGGCTTTCTTTGTTGTCCTTCTCCAGCTCCTTTATGTGTAGGGTTAGGCTGTGTATTTGAGACCTTTCTTGTTTCTTGAGAAAGGCTTGTATTGCTATATATTTTCCTCTCAGGACTGCGTTTGTTGTGTCCCACAGATTTTGAACAGTTGTGTTTTCATTATCATTTGTTTCCATGATTTTTTTCAATTCTTCTTTAATTTCTGGTTGACCCATTCATTCTTTAGTAGGATTCTCTTTAGCCTCCATGTATTTGGGTTCTTTCCAAATTTCCTCTTGTGATTGAGTTCTAGGTTCAGAGCATTGCAGTCTGAAAATATGCAGGGAATGACCCCAATCTTTTGGTACCAGTTGAGACCTGATTTGTGACCCAGGATGTGATCTATTCTGGAGAATGTTCCATGTTTACTAGAGAAGTATTTGTATTCTGCTGCTTTGGGATGGAATGTTCTGAATATACCTATGATGTCCATCTGGCCCAGTATGTCATTTAAGGCCTTTATTTCCTTGTTGATCTTTTGCTTGGATGATCTGTCCATTTCAGTGAGGGGCGTGTTAAAGTCCCCTACTAATATTGTATTAATGTCAATATGTTTTGTTGATTTTGTTATTCATTGGTTTATGTAGCTGGCTGCTCCCATGTTGGGGACATAGATATTTAAAATTGTTAGATCTTCTTGTTGGACAGACCCTTTGAGTATGATATAGTGTCCTTCCTCATCTCTTATTATAGTCTTTGGCTTAAAATCTAATTTATCTGATATAAGGATTGCTACCCCAGCTTTCTTTTGATGACCATTCGCATGGTAAATTGTTTTCCACCCCTTCACTTTAAATCTGGAGGTGTCTTTGGGTCTAAAATGAGTTTCTTGTAGACAGCATATGGATGGGTTTTGGTTTTTTATCCATTCTGATACCCTGTGTCTTTTGATTGGGGCATTTAGCCCATTTACATTTAGGGTAACTATTGAGAGATATGAATTTAGTGCCATTGTACTGCCTGTAAGGTGACTGTTACTGTATATTGTCTCTGTTCCTTTCTGGTCTACTACTTTTAGGCTCTCTCTTTGCTTAGAGGACCCCTTTCAATATTTCCTGTAGAGCTGGTTTGGTGTATATGAACTCTTTTAGTTTTTGCTTGTCCTGGAAACTTTTTATCTTTCCTTCTATTTTCAATGATAGCCTAGCTGGATATAGTATTCTTTGCTGCATGTTTTTCTCATTTAGTGCTCTGAATATATCATGCCAGCTCTTTCTGGCCTGCCAGGTCTCTGCGGATAAGTCTGCTGCCAATCTAATATTTTTACAATTGTATTTTACAAACTTCTTGTCCTGGGCTGCTTTCATGATTTTCTCTTTGTCACTAAGACTTGTAAGTTTTACCATTAGATGATGGGGTGTGGGCCTATTCTTATTGATATTTGAGGGGGGTTCTCTGCACTTCCTGCATTTTGATGCTTGTTCCCTTTGCCATATTAGGGAAATTCTCTATAATAATTCCCTCCAATATACCTTCTGCCCCCCTCTCTCTTTCTTCTTCTTCTGGAATCCCAATTATTCTAATATTGTTTCATCTTATGGTTGTCACTTATCTCTCAAATTCTCCCCTCATGGTCCAGTAGTTGTTTGTCTCTCTTTTGCTCAGCTTCTTATTCTCTGTCATTTGGTCTTCTATGTCACTAATTCTCTCTTCTGCCTCACTTAACCTAGCAGTAAGAGCCTCCATTTTTTTTTAAAAGATTTTATTTATTTATTTGACAGAGAGAGAGAGATCACAAGTAGGCAGAGAGGCAGTCAGAGAGAGAGGAGGAAGCAGGTTCCCTGCTGAGCAGAGAGCCTGATGCGGGCCTCAATCCCAGGACCCTGGGACCATGACCTGAGCCGAAGGCAGAGGCTTTAACCCACTGAGCCACCCAGGCGCCCAAGAGCCTCCATTTTTTATTGCACCTCATTAATAGCTTTTTTGATTTCAGCCTGGTTAGATTTTAGTTCTTTTATTTCTCCAGAAAGGGCTTTTATTTCTCCAGACGTGGTTGCTCTAATATCTTCCATGCTTTTTTTGAGCCCAGCTAGCACCTTGAGAATCGTCATTCTGAACTCTAGATCTGACATATTACCAATGTCCGTATTGATTAGGTCCCTAGCCTTCAGTACTGCCTCTTGTTCTTTTTTTTGTGGTGAATTTTTCTGCCTTGTCATTTTATCCAGATAAGAATATATGAATGAAAGAATAAAATGCTAAAAGTGTGGCAAAGACCCCAGAAAAATGTGCATTAACCAAATCAGAAGAGACCCCAAATCATGGGAAGAAGAAAGGGAACAAAAAGAAGTTCAAAAAATAAAAAATTTAAACAAAAAGAAAATATATATATTAGACTGGTGAATACAACAGAGCCACTCACTGGATTTTGGGAGTGTTTTGGTCTCTTAGAAGAAACTACATCCCAAGATTTTAAAGAAAGAAAAATACATATATATACAAAAATAAGGGTAAACATGATGAAGGCATGGAATATGACTGTAAAGATGAAAATTTAAAAAAAATTCTAAAAAAAGGAGTTGATAAGATAAGTTGGTTGGGAAAAGAAAGAAAAAGAAAGTGGAGAGAATTTGCTCAGGCTGGAGACTAGAACAAACCCTGTGCTAGATTTAGGAATATTTTGCTCTATTAGAAGTTGTATCTCAAAATTTTTAGAAGAAAAAACCCTATGTGTATACAAAAGAGAATGTTACATACAATGAAGGATAAAATATGACTATAATAATAAAGGTTCAAAAAGATTTTTTTAAAAGAAAGGTATTGTTAAGATAAACTATTTTTAAAAAGTTAAAAGAGGAAAGAGTAAAAGTTAAAAAAAATTAGAATAAGAAAAAAATATAAAAATAAAATTAAAAAAATTAATTAACTTTGCAAGACTAAACAATCATGGGGAGAAAGACTTGAATTCCATGCTTTGCTTTCCCCTCCTCTGGAATTCCGCTGTTCTCCTTGATCAGTGAGCTTGGTCTTGTCTGGATTTCTTGCTGATATTCTGGGCAGGGGCCTTTTGTAGAGATTCTCAAGTGTCTTTTGCCTGAGGCTGAATTGTGCCACCCTTGCCAGGGGCTGGGCTAAGAAGTCTGTTCCCGTTCACTCTCAGGAGCTTTTTTTCCCTGAACACTTTGGACCAGAATGAAAATGGCGGTCTCCCAATCTCCGACTCAGAGGAGTGGAGAGCTCGGGGCCCGACTCCTCAGTGTGCCCTCAGAGAAAAGTGCTCAATCACTCTCGTCTCCCTGGCCTCCAGTCGTGCTCCGAGCTCACCCTGCCTGTGACCAAGTGTCTCTGTCCCTGGCACACAGCCCCATTTGGAGTCTCCAAACCCAGCAGATCCCTGCCACTCTTCCAGGGGGATCCCCCAGATCTACCACTTGTGGGGTCCCTGCTCAAAGAGCAGTGGTCTGACTGTGCCATGGATCACAGTTTAAGGTAACCCTGAGCTGAGAGGTCACTCCTCTGCTCCGTCTCTGTGGCCGGCTTCCCCGCTCTGACACCTGTGAGCTCTGTTACACTCAGACACCCCCGATCCTTCTCTGACCCTGCGGGACCTGAGCCCATGCTGCCCCTGCGAGGGCTCCACCCCAACTTAGCCTCTGGAGTGATGTCCCTCAGTGGAGTAGACTTCTAAAAGTTCTGATTTTGTGCTCCGTTGCTCCACCACTTGCCAGGAGCTGGCCTCTCCCCCTACAGTCTGTCTATCCATCACTTCGGATTCACTTCTCTGCAGGTCCTACCTTTCAGAAAGTGGTCAATTTTCTGTTTCTAGAATTGCTGCTCTTCTTCTCTTTGATCTCCTGTTGGATTTGTAGGTGTTTGGAATGGTTTAATAACTATGTAGCTGAACTCCTGCGACCTGATGTCATATCAGCCTACTACTCCTCTGCCATCTTGACTCCTCCCCCCCGTTTTGGTTCCTTTTGAGGACTGTAAGGGAAGGCTCTTTTTCCAGGACTCTCTCCCTGGCATGTAGATGGCAGTCTTCTCTCCTTATCTATTCACATCATCTTCCCTCTATGAGTGTCTCTGTGTCCAAATTTCTCCCTTTTTGTAAGGACACCTGTCATGTTGGGTTAGGGCCCATCCTAAAGACCCCATTACTTAATCACCTCAATAAAGACTCTATCTCCAAATAAAGTAAAATTATGAGGTATTGGGGAGGTGTTTAACATTTTAACATGTGAATTTTAGGAGGACACAGTACAACCCATAACACCTTATCTGGTTACAACTCAGCAGATGTGTTTAAGTTAATGATCTTGAGATGGGAGGATTTTCATGGATTAACCAAGCAGGCCCTAAACACAACCACAGATGTCCTTTTAAGAAAAGGGCAGAGAGAGACTGAGACACACAAAGGAGAAGAAGGCAATGTGACCTCAGAGGCAGAAATTAGAGTCATATTGTCAGAAACCAAGGATTGCCACAGCCTCCAGAAGCTGGAAGGAACCAGGATCTTGATTTTGGCTCAGTGAAACTGAGTTGAGACTGCTTGTCTCTAGAACTCTAAGAGAATAAATATGTGCTGTTCTAATCCACCAGGGATGTGGTAACTTGTTACAGAGACCATAGGAAACTAATAAAAGAGGCAGCATGTGAGCAGGAAAGCTGATGGCTTAAACTAAGCCTAGAACAGAAGTAAAGGAATAAAAATTTCTATGGGAGGAAAATCACATGGAAAGATGAATAATTAACCATTTTATGTGGGAGGAGGAAAAACTCTCTTAGCTGGCCACTGGATTTCTGTTTCGAGTACCTGCCATTCTTAAATACAGGGCACAACACAAGGAGAAACTGGTTTGAGGAATTCAGTCATGGGTTCAGTCTTAGGGTTATAGTGTTTGCTCTTTTCGTGGATGTTCAGGTTGAGGTGTCTTTGGTCTCATGGCCAAAATGCTAAAAGAGAAAATTCTAGACTAATTATGGAATGTTTTTGTCATGACGTCCTCCTTCCTACATTGTGATTTTTATAAAAATTTATATTTCTGTTAAATATTTTCGTTGTTTTACATTTGGTAAAGCCCACGTGTGTGATGTCAGTGTTTTATGCTCAATCCTTAGCCTTTAAGAGAGATAAGCAAGTTTTCATATGTCCTAGTTTGCCTGGACCACACCAGCTTATGCCTATTGTCTCACAGTCCTATCAGACTGGCTTCCCCTTTCACTCTGAGAGTGGGAAGTAACAGACAACATATTCTGTGCTCATCTTGACAGAGGAGGTCCTTTCTGTCTTTCCTTTTTATTATAATTTAGCCTTGCTGCAGGAGGAAGTGAGACAATGTACATACTTGGATGTTGACTACCAACCCCAGAGCCCTTCTTTCAGCTAAGGGTAAAGAACACAGCCTCTGGGGAGAAGTCAAAGCCCTGTGTTTGGTAAGGACATGGGAAGAAAAAGTACTTGTTTCAGGGATTGCCAGAATGAGAATGGGGACTAAAGACTCTGCTTTCTTGCCTTTGGGCTGACTAAATGTTTTGTTTGTTTGTTTGTTCTTGTTTTTGTTTTTCATTTTCTAATATTTGCAATTATCTTGTCCATGTTTGCATCTCCACTCATGGGCACTCAGTGTTTACTTTGAAATGAGCGTACATGGCCTTGCTTGTGATGGCATGCTAGAGTTGTCATTTTCTGCTTCCTACCACACAGCAGCACACCTGAATGAGCTCTGAAATGCTCAGAAATGCTGAGGAGAACAGATGAAGCATGGGCTTGGAGGATATCCCCACGTCATTGCCGTGTCAGTCAAATGTGACACTGGAGAATACTGGGTCCCTAGGAAGTTGTCTTTATTCTCTAACAGTACGTCTTGCTAGAGAATTGAGAGTCATTTTGCCACTGGCATCACAGATGCAATATGGCACTAGGAGCATCCTGTTGCATGGATGTGGATGCTCCTTTTAGTAGAAGAGTATGTCTTCCAAGTTCCTAATAAACAGACTTTGAACAGAAATCTTCTCATATCATATTAGCCATATGTGTTAAGTGAACTAAAATTTATTGAATGTCAGATACTACTAGTTGCTTCTCAAAGATAATCTAATCTAATTGCTGTAAGTAGCCTGTAAAATAGATAGTGGAATTATTCCCACCCCAGATGTGGGAACAGACTGAGAGGGCTAAGTTCGCTTCCTGTTTTTACAAAACAGGTGTAAGGCAAAGGTGAGACTTGCCTTCAGGTCTTTCTGACTCAACTCCAAAGCCTGCTGTTGTTTTATCTTGTCACGCCAAAAGGTGAACTATAAACACAACTATACCAACTAAATGACAAGACCTGAGAACTTTGTGTGTGTTCAAGGACCTCACTGTAATAAAACAGATTGGGGGGGGGGGGGGGGGGGGGGGGGAGGGTGGAGGCTGCTCATGGCTTGTATTGATCATCTGTGAGTAATATTAATACTACAGAGGTACAATTCTACCCAATTTGAAATACACTGGGCTGGTGATGTCAGATGTCTGTTCATTTAAATGGTATCTAAAAGTAGGCATGGAGTTTAGCTGTTTCCTTCTCCCTCTCCAGATGCTTTCTCAATAGTTCCTACTCTTGGAGTGGATGAGGAAGTTTATCTTTTTATTTCAATGGTACTTTGTATTTAAAGTTACGTAGAGGCCCAGGATGGAAGACCACACCATCATACAGCAACGAGACTTTATTGCTCTATTACCAGCATTGCTTCATATCCTGCTGTTGAAGTCTGTCCCCCTTCAGAGCATAAAGCAAGCAATGCAAAGTGCTTTGTCATCCATGATATATGCTAAAATCACAGGTGGGGAGGTGTGAAGAATTTTTATTCTAACCGTCTTTATGATGTTAATGATTCTCTCTACAAAACTACTTCATTTTATGTAAAATTAAAAATCCATAACCTGTGAAACCCATAAAGACTTTGTACCAGCAAACTGGTGACTACTATTGAAATAAGTGTAGTCAATGCTATTTGTACTTTTATAGACAAACAAGGAAAAAAAAACTTTAAAAATTCTTTGACCCTGCTTTTTGCCATCTGAATGGTCATGGTTGAGTGGAAAATCAATGAAGTGCTGTGAGAATTGCACCTCAGTGTTGCCGACAAGGCACACAAAAATCCAACTTTTCACATGAGATGAAGATTGCCTTTGCTTCATTTACTCTCTTAAGACACATTAAAATCAAAGCTATCACCCCATTTGGCCATCTGTCAATGCTCACTACACAGTAAGTGGGTCGACTTTGTTCCTGGATCACCAGAATAGGAGGATGTTTTGTTGTTGTAATAAATGGTTTTAGGCTTAAGAGACAGAAATAAATCAATGCAATTTATAAAGTTGGGATGGAAATGTTAGATGCAGTTTTCTAAACTACAAAGAATTATATATGGGTGAGTTGCAATAAAGAAAGCATAGCTTTAGCAGTTTACAAAAATAAATGCTTAAGATGAAATAAATTAATGTATAGCCTTTTATATGGAATCATCCCTTGCTTTCGCAAAATGCATGCAACAGTCCTTTGCTCATTAAATTGCAAATTTCATGTTTGAATGTAATATGGTAAATAATGGCTCCCAATTTCCTTCCTAAATTTCAATTTCCAAAGTTTTGTTTGGAGTACACCAAAAACCTGAAAACCCAGTTTCTGAAGTTTCCCAGACAATTGTTCTCCTGTTTATTAACAATGCACTGCCTTTTAACAATGGCTTGTATTTTCAGACTGAACATACTGAATCCAGTTTGCTGACCCTGAACTCGGTAAGAGACGAGTGCTCGTTCTGCAGGGGCCCGATTAATAGAACTTGTGTGGCCAACATATTCAGAGCTGTTCCAGGGAATAGGGGCGCCCTGGGCAAACTGATGGGCACGCAGAGGCTCTTGTTCTCCCCACAACCAAACTCCAAGTCTACTTCCTTGGTTTATCATTTGCAGTAGATTAGGCTCTAGTTTGTGTGGGTGGATTCGACAAGGCACGAAGAGTAACGACGCATAAGAAACTGTTTAATAACCAGTCAGCCACAGATCCTTCTAACCACGATTTTATACAGAGATTTGTGATTTTGTCTATTGGAAAAATAGAAAGAATAGCACCCTAAAATGTGTCATGTTGGGAATAAAACCCGAGTAATATTAAACTCCAACCAAAATGGTTTCCTCACAAAAGGGACTTCTTTTCATGTCAAGGCTCAGTTTGTTTTGGTGAGAAATCTATTGAGTTCTAATATTATCACTATGTCTCTGAAAACAAAGTAAAATAATGATAACAATGCAATAGAATCTCCTGAAATGTGGAACACCATTTCTACTAGTTCCTAGGTATTCTGTTTGAGGCAACTCTTTATATCATTACTTTATATCTTTGGAGAGACACACATAAGCTTGTTTAAACACTCAGGGAAATCTATGCAGATTTGCAGTTCACATTTTCAACTCTGCTTTTTGTAGAACAATTTTTGAAGAACTCACTTTGCAGACTCCAACCAATGACAACTGACATGATTTTCCAGAGCAGATCATTACAGCCTTCTTATCACTTTCAAGATCTCCCCACGATTCATAAAAGTTGGTTTCTTTAATATCCTCACTTTTTTTAGCCCTCCTCACTGTGATTTTCCAGAAGAAAGTTGTATCAACTTGATAAATTTATATTATTTTGCTTCCTATTGCTGCAGCAGCAAAAAGCTAGTGGTAATCCCAGTGTTTGCCAATAGTGAATAGAAAGGTAAAATGTGGCATGTGCAGGAGATAGAATATTCTTCGGAGGTGAGAAGTGGGACCTCACTTTATATACTACAGCATAGAAAGATGTAACGTTAAGTAAAAGATATAACGTTAAGTAAAATAAACTTGAAAAAGAAGAGGATTTATAGCACAATGCTACTGAAATGTAAACAAAAATGAAAAAACCCAAACATGTTTAATAATATGCATACATTTATAATATGTTATTAATGTTGCATATGTTATGTGTGAGATACATACACTTAAGTACATGTATAGAGGTGGATTGAAAAGAAATGTGTTAAATGTACTACAGCTGAGTGCCTATGGTGGAAGAGAGATGAGCTAGTAGGCAAAGGGACAATGGAGAAAGTGTAAAATTAGGTGAGAAAGTGTAAAAGTAGGAGAAAGAAAATTAGGTGTAAGGCAATGCAGTAAAATAAAATGGCTCTCTTGGACCAATGGTAACTACCTGCCATTACTCAATTCTGGACACTTAAGGTCCAAAAGAAAGAAAAATCAAAAGGCTGAAGGTGGTTCTGATGCATCTCTTCCATGTTCCACAGTCCAGCTCTGAAAGTTCCTGTGTATACATCTCCCTCATGGAAAGACATATTTGGAGGTCACTCAACTCCTCCAGGTGGGTTCAGAAAGGCCAAATGTTCTTTCATCTTTAGAAATGATGCTGATTTCAGTTCTAGTTTGTAGAAATTGATCTTAGCTAGTCACAAATTCAGACTCTTTCCCTCATCATCAGTGAAGTGTAAGGGTTCCATGTATAAATTATAGTAGACTCACTTGTACAGTTAAGCTTCAAGCTACTTTCCATTTCTAAGCAACCATCCTCTGCTGGCTTCTCTTAGGGGCAAGTTGCCGGTGCTAGACCTGCTTTTCCTCTCTCTTTGAGTTTATACATGTGTCTGTTTTCTCCCCATTTCCTTCCCCATCCTTATCCCATCCCTGTCTCCATGTCCACATCCATGTTCATATCTCCATCAACATATATATCTTTATATTTTTATACCTAGACCTACACCTATATCTGCACCTGTATCTATACTATACCCATATCTAACTCTTGGAATTGTGCCTGGTATGCAGCAGGTGTTCCAAAAAGTTAATAATCATTATTTGTTTTATTTACTTATTTACTTAAACTTGCTATTATCCACTCTTCTCCTTGGAAATTTTGCATCCCAGAATATTAACTATGAAAAAGGACATTATTTTCTGCTGGCCCTTGGAACACTCATTTGTATGGATATTTAAATGTTAATCCCTAAGAGCAACAGACCAAGAAAAATAAAAATAAAAATAGCAAAGATAGGGAACTCATAATTATTAAAACATCATACATGGTTTTTATACTATCATCCCTGATTTTGATGCCATGGTTGGGATGGTAACCAAGAGCTCACTGGCCTTTCTTTTCATTACCTTGAGGGTGAGGTTTATCAAGTATTTCCCTGACTCATTCCTTCTCCAACATTTCCATGCTAGATGAAAAGCACACACACAGAAACTTGGCAGTAAATGTCTTGAGCCCTGAATTGCTACCTCATTTACAATCAGAGGAAAATGTGTTCTTCTGTTTTATGCTACTGGAATCTAAGTAAATCCATGCTTTTTGCCAGATGTAATTTGAAAGGAAGGGATTTATCTGGGTGTGCTGCTTCTAAATATCCACCATAATTCCTGACATCTTATGGTTTTAGTCATTTTTCTTTGGGTCCTATGAGATTTTCTCTTCTAAGAGAGCCCAGTGCCCAGGCTGGTTGCCTGGCGGCTGCTCCTCCAGACTCATCCTGACCCAGAAAGAGTCAAGAACTTGGTCTGACAGGATGCAGGGCCTCTTCTCCCATGGTGGGTGCCTTCTGAAAACTATCTGTTGCCCTTAAGGTGATTGTTGGTATGATCAGAGACCTTGTGTGTGATTGACTGTCCAGATGCCTGGTTCCAAATTTGTCTTCCAACTAGGATCAAAACACAGTGTTGAAATCCAACTGTCTTGATGTAGGCCCCAATCTTGCAGCCTAATGCGTCCATAATTCGAATCCTGCTATATTTATGTATCTGTTTAGTTATTTATATTCATGACTTTTTGACATACAAAAAGCTGTACATTATTAACATATATCACTTGATGAATCTGAAGGTAAGTGTATACCCATGAAGCTCTCCACAGTCTATGCCATGAACCTATCCATCACCTCCCAAAGTTTCTTCCAACCCTCTTATTTATTACCATTATTTTAGTTTTTGTAGTAAAAACATTCAAGTAAGAGCTACCATCTTAGCAAATTTTTAAGTACACAACACAGTGAACTATAAGCACCATGTTGCTCTGTAGGATTTATTCATCTTGTGTAACTAAAATTTTGTACCTTTACTGGTATCTCCTCATTTCTTCCTCCCTCCAGGCCCTGGAAACCACCATTCATTCCACTCTCTGCTTCTATGAATATGACTATTTGATACTTATCTTTTAAGTAGTATCATGTAATATTTGTAAGCAACCTAAATATACCTCAACAGATGACTGGATAAAGAAAATGTGGTGTGTCTGTAGGACATCACAGAAGACGTTATGCTAAGCGAAATAAACCAGGCACAGATGAACCCTATAATTGAATGATGTTCCATCATTTGGACAAGCTTCACTGGTTTGTGACTGTACACCCACTTGCATCAAAAAGTTACCATTCACATTTTCTTTTGCCACATCCTTTGTACTACTGTACTGGTACTAACTCCACTTGTGTTGGTACTCACCTGATCCCTTTGGAGTTGGTGTACCTCTTGGCCCTGTCAGTTTTCTACCACAATTAGAATCAGCTTTGGCTTGTTTGCTTCACTTGTTTTATTCCCAAGACCATGACAGTTTGAACACTGAGATTATACACACACACACACACACACACATACACACACACACACACAATTATATAATACAATGATATGAACATGCACACACACATATATATAAATAATTTTGCTGATATGCTAAAAGAGAATCCTCCACAACCAAAAATAAAACTATCATATCCTACTTTTACATAAGTAATGTCCCAGGAAACCTAACCTATCACCTACTCTGAAAAGGGAATCATTATAGAATACAGGTGCATCTTATAATAAAAATTACCTTTTCCTAATTTTCTGGATTGAGGGTCTGTATTGTACATGTGGAAAGATTATTAATATAAAATACAATGCTGGAGGTATTTTTTGATGTTTAAGGTCCTTAGAATATTAAAAAGTAAAAAAAAAGAGTCATGCAAAAGAATTAGGCTAGAATATATATTTTGAGGCATTTAGTGCATTTTGGAAGTGAATGCATATATTCCTAGGCTTTGGATAAGAAAGCTAATGGAAATTCTTCTCCAAGGTGAAAGAGACAATGAAGGAAAAGAATCAGCTGTTCTTTGCATCTGCTGGAGACACAAATCAGAACAAAGGCAAAAGCTGCAGAGGGTAGTAGGGGTCATTAATGCCTTTCACATAAGCAGAGTGAAAAGAAAGATGGCCACCCTCAAACACTTATGAATCTGAGGTAACTTTCATTTCATCCATTCTGCTCTTGAGAAGTAGACATTATAATAATGAAAAACATGTCAGGTTGGTGAGATTTGAATTGAGTGTGCACATTTTTGTTAGCTTTGCTGGCTGCCTGGGTACTTTTGTTGATGAAATGAAGTGCTTTATAACATTAAATCATTATTTCATGCCATTGGTATTAACCTTCTGAAGGGCATTGCCAATTATATTACACTATTTCTTAAAGTTGACTAGCATCATAGAGCTGATCATGTCCCATTTGTGAGGAAAGATCCTGAGATTCTTTTTAGAGGAAGAGGAAAGATTATTTATAGGATGTTTATTTTTGCTTAAAGATTTTATGTTCGATGCCCCTCTTCCAAATAGGTTAGAGTGGGTGAAAGGGAGAGAGAAGAAGGCAAAAATAAAAGAGAGGAGGAATGATCCCATGGGTGTCCATTAAGTGTTTTCCTTTCCCTGTTTTTTCCTGTCTAAGAACCCTTTCAGAGACATCTTGCGTGTAACGTTAAAATGGAAAAGAAAGAACTTGGAAAAGATAAAAATGGGTTAAAATAATTGCTAACAGGCCCTCAAAACAGATAGGTTTCTCATGGTCTCTCTAAAATTATCTGGTAGTCTGCTTGGTGACATGTCTGCAGTACTCACCTCACATGCTTTTCTCCAGAGAAGGCTTAGTTTTAGAAGAGCTGCAAAGAAGAATCCACAGAACCCTTTTCCCCAATGTCCCCACAAATGGAACATTTATGTCCTGCAATTTTCTCCAGTCTTTAAAGAAATTGTGTAAGTTTGGAATATTATAGAAAAAATATGAATAACAACTTAGTCAGAAAGATGAAATAGCACTGTGGATAAGTATCTTGGCAATTGGTCATATTTGTAGTTCATCTAGTTCATGTCTGAGAGCAGGCTCTCCATACATTTTTGGCATCTTTCAAGGCAGCCAGAGCCACATGCTGGAGGTGGTAACTAAGCACATTTTGCCTTCTTAATCTGAAATCTTCAGAACTGAGTGAATTACTCATAGACATCAAAATGGAAGCAGCAATTGAATGTTGAAAAAGACTTTAAATTTGCTTTTCTTTATTCATCATTTACCTCACTGTCCATTCTATTTAAATTGTCTTTAACAAAGTAGAAATAATATTTTTATTATGTTATTCTCCATACTATTGCTAATGGTATTTTTAGAGAAGTTAATAGGAATATTTAAAAATCAGCCACAAGATGAGATATTTGATCAACAAATCCAGTAACAATGGAAGAAACCTTCCCTTTGAACATTCAGTAATTTAATGATTGCAAATATTTATTGAGTATACACATTGTCCCGGACTTTGTTCTAAGCTTTTCATGTGTATTAACTCATATATACCTATGAGGTAGTTTTTTGTTTTGTTTTGTTTTAAGATTTTATTTATTTCGAGAGTGGAGGAAGGGCAGAGGGAGAGGAAAAGAGAGAATCTCAAGCAGCCTCTGTGCCGAGTGTGGAGCCTGACATGGGGCTCAATCCTATGACCCTGAGATCATAACCTAAGCTGAAATCAAGAATTGAATGCTTAATTGACTGAACCACCCAGGTGTCCCTATGATGCAGTTTTCAAGCAACTCAAACACATAGAATTTAGATTACCCAAAGTTATCCATGTGCTAAGTGGTGGTGCAAGGACTTAAGCCAGGCTGTCTTGGATCCTACGTTAGACTCTTTTCCCCATTTTTTGCAAGACTAGTAAAAGAGAAGATAGAAGTGTTAACTGACTTCAACAACTGCTGTCTTGTGAATGATACAGCAGCTTATCATATGATCATATCTGTCTATCCAATCACCCAACTCATCTTTTTCATTAAAACTGATCTGGACAGGGGCACCTGGGTGGCTCAGTGGGTTAAAGCCTCTGCCTTCGGCTCAGGTCATGATCCCAGGGTCCTGGGATCGAGCCCCGCATCAGACTCTCTGCTCAGCAGGGAGACTGCTTCCTCCTCTCTCTCTGCCTGCCTCTCTGCCTACTTCTGATTTCTGTCTGTCAAATAAATAAATAAAAAATCTATAAAAAAAAAAACCTGATCTGGACAAGTTAACTTTGTATCTCTTTCCACTTTCTGTTGAAGACACCACTATCTTTGTAGTAACACCTATACAAAAATGTCTGACACTCCATACTGCTTGTCTGTTACCAAATTCCTTTTCATCTCTCAAGATCTAGCTAACGAATTACCACTTCTGTGAATCTTTTCCCAGGGATGTTGAGTTTCTCCTACATTGGGGTTTTCTAATGGCCTGTTTCTCCTGGTTCCCAAATACTGGTGTCTATATCAACTACTTCATAATTACTCTGGAGATTCTATACCAATCCTAAGAGATTTAGGTTCAGCCTATCTACTCCCCAAGTCACTTACAATTTCATTCCCTCTTTCTGCCCCACACTTTCATCTAGCCCCTTGAATATTCACATGGGGAGCCCAGATCTATAAATAACACGAAGTACATGTTCACCAAATATCACTGAAGTAATGAAGGAAAATAATGACTCAGATCAAATTGACACCAGAGAGTTTTTCAGGAAAATAAATTGTAGAGCCTACATCAGCATTAGCTTAACTCAGTCATAATTGTTGCATCATCATTATCACAATATCAATACTTATAAGAATGCCTTGAATTCAGTAAGAAATAATTCCATTATATTCTATAAATTTTACTTATCAGAACAGATAATTTCATGGTAATTTCAAATGAATGCTTTCCATTTGTAACACAAAAGGGGTTAACTTGATTTTCTGGAAAAAACAGGTTTCTAGAATGACTCCATCCAGAGTTCTGAGTAAATGAGACTTATTGTACTAAAATTCTATGAGATTAAAAAATTATGTTGCTCTATAGAAAGAACTATCCATTTATGAAATATAAATAATAAAGTTTAACCCACTTTCAATGTTAAAAATCTCTAAACACACAAAAAACTAAAATCTGTATCTATATAAATGTTAACCTTTTCTACACTTGCTGGACCATCTTATCACGATACTTCTTAAATGCTTCAGCATGAACCTCCAAAAAACACTTACCTTATCCTACATAATACCAATGCCATTATCACAGCCAACAACATTAGTGATATTTTAAAATTATCATCTAATACTGAGCCCATATTCAAATTTCAGCAATTGTTATTAAAGTACCTCTAATAGTCTTAAAAAATCATAATCATTCAAGGATAATTTGCTGCGATGGTTTATTAGCTTCTTAAGTTTCTGTCATGCATAAATCATCCATTGATTCTTTGAAGGATCAGACCAATTGTCTCTTAGAAGCTTTCGCCTTTTGATTTGTCTAATAATTTCCTCATGGGTTTTAAAAATTTGCTCTGCTTTTGTCTGTATTTCCCCTAATCTGAGAGTTATCTCTAAGAACTTGATTAAATTCAGGTTAAACATGTTTGTAAGGAATAGTCACAGGCGAGGCTGCGGTATTCACGCTGGTCGGTACCAGTAACTATGTAACGTCTGGTTGTCCTCCAAATAATCTGATTAGCAGGCAGTAATATGTAGTCAGCATTACTTGGAAAGAACACGGCTCTGAGCAAACCTTAAAAGTCTCATTTTCTAAAGATAGCTCTCCCATTGTCTCTCCCATAATTTCTGGAATGTTGACATTTTCCTGCTTTGTTTATCTGGAGCTATTAGAAGGCTTTGATAGGACGAAGGTATTAAAATTCACTCTCTGCCATTTAGACTTTATCTTGATCCATATTATTGGATTATACGGCCAATGATTCCTCAAGGTACTTGAGGGAAAACAGCTGAGAGCATGTGCATCTTAATGGAAGGGAGAAGTACACAAAAGTGGAAATTAGATAGTCTAGTTGGAGGGTAGTACCAGGATTTCTTAGCAGTTATTTTGCAGTGCAATGAACAGTTAGTGTACATGGGGCAATTAATTAGGGGTGGGGAGTGAGTGGTGAGGGGTGAAAAGAATATTTTTGATGGTCTGGAAGGATTCTTATCAACTCTCCTAGGGCACTGCACCTCCAGATTGTGAATGTATGATGCTAATATTCCATCTTCCCTAGCAGTTGTCCCCACTCAACTGACTAAAGAGATCACTTTTTTTTTTGATCTCTCTCTCTCTGAATTTGCCAACAAAACATGACCTGAGAATGCTCAATAGGAGCAACTAACAATTTTCAGACACTTTTCGTATGTCTTATCTTTTCCATCCAAAGTTACCATGCTTAACATATTTTTGCCTATTCATCTCAATCTTCTGGACGAAAGCAAGGACATGTTTTGCCTATTCATCTCAATCTTCTGGACGAAAACAAGGACACAGACAACCTTGGCCATTCTCACATCTACAGAGCTTAGAAGAGTTTCAGTGAACACTGTTGCTGTCGAATGAAGGAATGAATGAACAACCTAGAGGCAGGCTGGAATCTTTGTTTTCTGTTGTCTGTGACTCCTTTGCATTGTTTATGTTATCGACTGTTTTTAATGGAATTTATTGGATGATGATGTACGGACTAAAAGAATGTGAGATATGTTTTCTTGAAGTCCATACTTTCCCAGTTCTAAAGAAAGTATATACCTTTCTCATTTATGTGGAGGGACTAGGTTTCCCTTCAGTTATTTTAGGTGTATTTTCTGTGATTGGGTACTTTGGATGTAATGAGGGAACAAGTGCTTAGCCTTGTTTTTTCCCTGTGATGTTTTGTTCCTCCCTTCACAGTACATTTCAAATTGAAGGGATAGTTGGCATATACAGAAACTCAGAGCAATACTGTTTTTCATTTGTTAGATGAAACACAGGTTCACTTAGAAAACAGTCTTCCTGCATTTCTTCCATGAGAAAATAGTGAATGAGTAAAGAATAAAGAGTTATGGATGTTGACCTTTGAAACTCTCCCCAAAGCTGTATGACCACCGATGGGATGACATGAAAAGTCATTTCGCTTATAATGAGATACCAAGCGGGCCTGTCTTCTTTTAAAACCTGGCATTTAAAAATACATTTACTTCTATTATGTCCTGGCCTAACCTGTACCGGCTATTGCATATGACATATTACCCGAGCAGATGTTTGAGACAACATGCCGGCAGCAGGGCAAGTGAAGAATAAAGTTTATAATTCTGTTCCCTCAATCTCAGAATCACACAACGGAGAAAGCTTTTTATCTGGCAATTTATTGCAAATGTTATGTAAACTACCTGTTAATTTTATGCCTACCATGCAGCAGGGCTCTTTAGTATGAAGAAATGAGGGGGAAAGAGACATCCAGATCAGTTTCTTCCATAGCACATCTTGTCACTTTCGCAGAATCTTTTGTAACCAATTTGCCTTTGACCTTATGACCTTATGGGTGGGGGGCAGCTGAGAGGGACATTCAGATATGTAGGGAATCCTATTTCTTGATACTAAAGGTGGGGAGGTGGAAGGGAATCAGGAAGGTAAGATATGATGATAGGAATTTTTATAATTGTATTACTTTGATTATTCTTAGGTTATTGAAGAAGTGAAGAGCTTTAAAAAAACAAAAAACAAAAAACAAAAAACTGTTCCAGGGAAACGATGGCATTCATTTCACTGTCATGACCTCTACTGCAATTTATATTATGAACTCAAAATAAGCCTGTTTAATATTTCATTAAAATGTATAAAGTATAAACATACAGTATTATGTTACATAATGCATTTGCAAGTTGATATTCAGATGTGAGAGATTTCTGTATTCATGAAGGAATGACCTTCATACCCCACAGGAGGATCACCAGTTTATGCAATCCTACAACATTTTTATTTTATTTATGTGCCATATGAAATAGGACGTTCATATCATCAACTCTAACAAATGTATTATCAACCAGAGAGGGGACGAGACTGTCTCTATATTCTTGAGGTGAATGGCACAGACATTTGCACCGCCAAACCTGCAATCCCATCTCAAGCTGTGTGTGTGCTCAGGCATTTGCATTTGTAGTCCTGAAATTTGCCTTGCCTTATCCAAACTTAGAGAATCATAATTTAAAACTGGGAAAGGCATAGTTTCATGCAGTATGATCAACAAGGAGTGTTGGAGAACTAAATGGAAATTAGTTAATGCCACATCAATTAATAAAGCACGACCACCGTCATCCTGCAACCAGGATGTTCGAACCATTTCTGAGTTTCGCAGGGAGAATTCATCAAGATAAACAGATGTTCATTTGATATGATGATCTTTCCTCTTTCAGGTGGCACTGATTCTGTTCTGCCTAATCTTTTAGTTGCCAATCCTGAACCAACAGGAGGCCCTGAAGAAGGAAACCACTTATGTGAATGGACTGCTTTTTTTCAGGTGTCACGACAAAGCTGTTGATTTACATTCAGAAAATACTTACTCATAGGTTATGGGTTAGGAGGTGGAGGGAGGAGTGGTGGCAGGGAAATCGGTGTTGGCAAATTGCTTAGAAGTTTTGATGCTCCTCCTGGTGGGACCTGGAGTCTTAAGATTTAAGAAACAGTATTTAAGAAATTATTTAAAACTTGTTTAAGAAATTGAAGTTACATAGGGTTTTTTAATTTATTTTATTTTATTTTTTAAAAAGCTTTTATTGGCGTGGCTGGGTGGTTCGGATGGTTAGGCATCTGCCTTTGGCTCAGGTCATGATCTCAGTATCCTAAGATTAAGCCGCATGTCAGGGCTCCCTATTTAGTGGTGAACTGGTGCCTCCCTCTCCCTCTACTTCCTCTCCCCTGCTCATGCTCACTCTCTCTCTCTCAAATAAATAAATAAAATCTTAAAAAAAAAGAAACAATCACTACAAGTGAATTATATGCATTTTCTCTTTTTAGTTATTAAATTGGGAAACAAAAATTTGATTTGATTATTTAATGAATCTCATCCTGTCCCAGTAATTGATGCATTTTATTAAGAAAACAGGTCCCTCTTAATCTTCTCAGGCTTCCAGTTATATATAAATAAGTCACAAGAATGAAAAGTACAGTATAGGGAATATATTCAATAATATTATAATAACTTTGTATGGTAACTACAGTTATCGTCATGAGCATTTTTAACATATATAATCGTTGAATCATGATGTACACCTGAAACTAATACAATGTTGCATGTCAATTATACTTCAATTAAAAAAAAAGGAAAAAAAATCATTTGTCATTCATGAAGTTTATACCACTTTCACAGTATTTATAACCAAACAAGAATCTTCCAGGTTTTTTTTTTGTTTGTTTGTTTTTTGTTTTTTGTTTTTTTTAGCGAGAGAGTGAGAGAGTGATCAAGCATGTGCATAGGGGTGGGGGAGGACAGAGAGAGAGAGAATCCTAAGCAGGCTCCCCACTCAGCATGGGGCCCCGCATGGGGCTTGATCTCACCACCATGAAATCATGACCTGAGCTGAAATCAAGAGTCAGATGCCCAAATGATGGGGCCACCCAGGTGTCCCTCCAGTTCTTTTTATTTTGACACATCATTTTATAGTGTCCATATGTTCAGTTACCAAATTTTGGTGAAAAAATTTTACAGCTCTTCTTCGTTTCTGAAAATGCAGACAGTCTTTGATATAATGTTAAGCAGCTTCTCCCTGAACCCTCTCAAATGGCCACTCTCTCTCATTTATCGCATAAAGCCTTTCACTTTATACTTTTTTAAAAGATTTTATTTGACAGACAGAGATCACAAGTAGGCACAGAGGCAGGCAGAGAGAGAGAGAGAGTGAGAGAGAAGGAAGCAGGCTCCCTCCTGAGCAGAAAGCCTGATGCGGGGCTCGATCCCAGGATCCTGGGATCATGACCTGAGCCCAGGGCAGAGGCTTTAACCCACTGAGCCAGCCAGGCACCCCTCACTTTATACTTTTAACACCCTCCCTGTATGCTTGATATTGCTGTGTTCTGTCTCACTACTTCAAGCAAGCATTTAGTTATAGTATCTATAAATTGATTTATAAGTGATTTAAAAATATTGACATGGAGTTATTTTCATACCTTTCCTGTTAAATGAGATGATAAATGTAAAGCACAGAACTTGACTTGTGAGAGGCCAGTAAACTAAGGTTGTTCCAGTAGTGACATTGGGGGCTATCTCAACACAATGCTGCCTAGGTTTGGCAAATCTCTCTATGTCTGCCTCTCTTGAATTATAATGATGAGAAAGTTATCGATGTCTTAGGTTTCAACAGTATTTAGTCTACCAAGCTCTTGCAAAAGGACTTCCTGACCTGATTCTCTGACAACCCTGTGAAGTACGTAGAGAAAATATTAAAATCTCCATCTTAGGAAGCCCAGAAAAATTAACTAATGTACACCAGTCCATATTCGTTTAGTCTATAATCTGCCCACTTTGATGAGCCTTATTGTTTTCAAGAAAGAGAAATTGATTCAAATCAGCTTAAATGAAAGAGTGAATATATTGAAGAAAATGGGGAGGTAGAAGGTAGAGTTGGACCTCACAAGTGGCTAAGTCAGTCTTTTTATCTCTCTGGGGCTTTTGGGTCTGTTCTGCACATTTACTTCAGATTTTATTTCCTTTTGAAGATTTTCTTGTCTTTCTATGCATTTCATCTAAACATCAGTACTGGGCCCTTGGTTCTAGAGTCCCTTCAATTTTGGCACCCAACAAAGACTAACACTTAAAGTCTCTGTTCCACTTCACAGTTCTCACACCCATGATTCCCAATGCCCTCCTCTTCCCTCCCACCTTCTCATATGGTACAAGGGAGCATCCCATCTCCCAACAGCTGTAGACAGGGATTTGGAATTCCATGACCTGCTGTTCTTTGGGAGGTTGTGGGCATATACTCTTCCCTAAGATGATGTGGATAAGTTGGGGTATGGAAACCTTGGGATTCTGATGTCTCTAGAACACATTATCTTGTAATTCTGACCCCAGATTGCTCTGTACTCTCCTTAGAGATGTTCAAAGTTATAATCCAGTCTCTCAAGAAAAGGAGGGTTTTTTTTTTGTTTTGTTTTGTTTTTAAATTGCTAGGTAACTTTAACTTCAGGTAAATAGCTTTTTTCCCCCTTTTTATTAAAAGGAGAGAAAAACCAAATGCAACCAAATATATTCTTTAGCTTTTTATGAAATAATTTTCCTGTTAAATTATTCCTCAGAAAATGCATTTAGTGTAGTGAAAGATCCCCTGGTAAAGCTCAAAATGAATGTTAGAGAGAAGAATTGTTTTACTGAATGGTTATAAGGCACTCAGGGGGAATAGCATGATTTAAATACAATTAATCTAACAGCATCTTAAAGCAAATACTATAGATGTATAATAGAATTCATATATCTATACATACATATATATATATATATATGTATATATATATAATCCCCTTTACATTTTCAACAGGGTTTGAATGTCATGGTTAAAAAAACAAACCTCCAAACTCTAAGCAATAAAAATCAATGAAAAAACAGTTTTAAACAAATGGAGTAGCCACAGGAGGCTTAAACCAGACAGCCCACTTACAGTGGCAGCAGCAGGAGCGAGAAAGGATCCAGGAGCCCTTCTTCCCACACTCCAAGGAGTTCATGAGCTAGATGTCTTTATCCTCAACTGCCTTGGGAAGTTGTCTTGTCTCTGGAACATGGCTCCATATGGCAACTGGTTAATTTGAATACTGGAGGGAAGAAATGACTGGAACCTTTTAAGAAATGTAAGTTTCTTTTCTCCCTATATGTATAGCCATAGAGAAGGCTTTTTAAAAATCTACATTATCCGGTCATCAATTTGCATTCCCTGCCTGCTGACACTAACGTGTTGAAATTAATTTGCTTTATACAAGGCTTTTAGAAATCATATACCAGGGTTAGGCCCTCAAATTCAACCATTCAGCATAGTAGGACCTATTATCTTTAAAAGAAAAAATAAATAGTTGTCCATTGTTATTATATCACACTTGAAAGGCCCCAAACAGTCCAAGGTCTTAACAAAGCTTCCAGCCCTATATGGTCAGCCATCAATTCCTATTACTTCTCCCCTTGTTCCCTTTGCTCTAGCCACATGGTCCTTCTTCCCACTCCTAGAGCATGTTAAAGATGATTCCAAAGGAAGGTCTTTGCAAGGCTATTGTACTGCTTGGAATACTCATTTCTACAGTCTTTGGCTTGTTCATTTATTCTCATCTTCAGTGCCATCTGATTAAGAGAAGCCTTCATGATCAGTCTATTTAAAATAACACCCATCTGTCACTCTGCTTGCTCTGTTAATGTCTTACCATTTCTTTTACAATACTCATCATCACCAGATATTAAATTATTAATACCTCTATTCTTTTTTTCCCTTCTCCATTAGAACATAAACTCCTTGAGAGCAGGGACTTGTCTATTTTATTCTTTTGATCCATGGTGTCTAGAATAGAATCTGGCACATTATAGGTATCTCAGGTGCTGGTGCATAAATTTTGTGTTATTTGCTCATGACAAGATACATACATTATGTGAGAATATGCATTCAAAAACCTTTATAGCAATTTGACATTGATGCAACATCCAAGTATGGGATTTTGTAGATTATAAAAGTATCAACCCATAACAAATTGAGGAAGATAAAAAAGTTGGTCCTTCGGCCTACCTGCCTTAGTAAGACAGATGTTAGTTAGATGGTGGAAGGTGAATGCCATAAAAATACAAATTCTAGTGGTCTGTACCATGTAGGAATATGAGCTCCTGAGTGCAAAATATGCTGCTGAAACCTACACTGTATGCTATTAAAAGAGGAGGCTTGGTGGTCATCTTTGGATTTGAAAACAACACATCCCATATCTGGGTGGGTGGCTCTGAACAATTTAGCAAGTATCTTGCCTGAAGAAACCCAAAGCAGGTCCAGGTTATAGAGACGATCCAACCCAATTGTTGACGCAAATACGAATTCTGTTCAGAGCTTCTAACAATTTCCCATTAGGTAATCATAGGCACAGAACTGAAGGATTTTAGAATAAAGTTTTGCTCTCTTTTCTAGGAACCCAGTTTCTTTTTGAGAAATAGGTATTAATTTGTTACAGGAACCCAGTAGAAACTGAACACGTGATTTTGGGTCATCAAGTGATTGTTCAGTCAAAGGTATCCAAAATGAAATGGATGTTACTCAGGCCACTAAGCCATAAGGTTGGGCACATTCAGCAGTATTATATTATGTTTGACAAAGGTATCACACATATATGTTTCCATCAGCAATCTATAATATAGTATTGGGGATCTAATAGGTAAAAGACACATAACCTATGACAATATACCTATAAACATTAAAAAGGAAGCTGAAAAACAATGGAACAACAATGACCTTCAAGCAACAACCTAGATGTGTATATTCAGTGAAAACACCCTTCAAAAACCAGGACTTAAGTATTTATTTTAAGACACATAAAAATGGAGTAAATTTATCAGCAGCAAACCCAACTAAAAAAAACAATTCATAATATTCTTTGGGGAGGAGGGACAATTCCCTATGGCATTTCGGAGATGCAGGAACAAATGCAGAGCAACAAAAAGAAGTAAAAATGTAGACAAAGTGAATGAATATTGATATATAAGATGATAACAAGAATAATAAATGAATATTAAAATATATAACATCAATAGCACATATGGCAGTAGAGTAAATACTGTTACAGTATTCTAATATACTTTAATTTTTCAGGAAAATGGTAAAAGTATGACTCTATATTAGGAATTTATAAGTAGAAAATGGGTGTTGTGATTTCTAGAGTAATCATTAGAAAAACAGTAAATCAATGTACAACTAACAAGTTGTATTGAGCAAATAAAATAATAAAATTGTGTTATTTGGTTAAAAATAATGCAATGAAAAAGAAAAAGGAACAAAGAAATCTAGGGACAAATAGAAAGTGAAAGTAAATAGTAAAATGGTAAATTTAGCCTTCTAATATCAGTTATTTTATTAAATATAAATCAACTAAATATTTTAATTAAAAGACAAAATTTTCAGACTAAAAAAACCAAAAACTCCTTACCATTTGCTGCTTCTAAAAATCTCATCTTGAATACAGCATTTCAGAAATGTTAAAAGTTAAAAGACAAATAAAGGTATTCTATGTAAATAGCATCCAAAAATACTAAACACATATAAAAAGGGAGAGGCCATTTTAAAAATAAAAAGGCTTATATTGGGAAAATTAAATAATCCTAAAAGTGCACCCTAAGCATTAATGTAAATGATACATGTGGAACACTACATGTAACAACTACAGAATATATATGCATTTCAAACATATGTGTAATATTTTTAAAATGAGGGCAGTTAAGTAAGTTTCAACAAATTTTGGAAGATTATAATCACTTGAAGTATAACATATCAAAACTTTGAGGATGCAGTTGCTCAGAGGAAAATAGTCTTAAATTCATAAATCAGAGAAGAAGAGAGGTTGAAAATCAATGTTTTGAGTGTTTATCTAAAGCAAATTAAATCTCAGTAGAGCTGAAGTAAGGAAATAAAAAAAAAACTATGGGACCAAATGACTTCACCAGGGAATTCTGCCAAAGACTTGGGATTGACATATCATTTTCTTGCAATGCCTGTGAAAGTAACAGAAGATTTCTTAATGGAAATTACCAAGTATTTTGTGGAATTCGTACAGAAACTTAAAGACCAACAGGGGCCTAGAAAATCTCAAAGAAGGAGAACTAACTAGAAATACTTTACTAGATTTCAAGACATTCTGAAGCTAGGTAGTGTAGGCACAATGAAAGACAAAGAAACTAATGGAACAGAGTAAAGAGTCTTACTATATACATGCACATATGAGGTCATTTGATTTATGTTGATGGGAGCACTCCAGAGAAGTAGGAAATGGAAAGTCATTGAATAGACGGTGCCAGGTCAACTGGGTATACCTATGGAAAAACAAAACTTGGCCTGAAATCACATAATAGACAAAAAAATTATTTTAAGTAGATTGTTGTCCTAAATATTGAAAGTATATCAATAAAATTTCTAGGAGATAATATAAGAAAATATTTCAGAATTATAAAGTAGTTAAATATGTCTTAAATAGGAAACAAAAATCAACTGGCTATGAAGAAAAATATTCATAAAGATTTGCATATATTATTAAGATATTATATTTATCAAAGATATGGTTAAGAGAATGAAAGGCAAACCAGAAGATGCTCAAAGATATTTGTAATTCATACACCATCAAGACACTTGCTTCTAAAATATATGCAAAGTTTCTACAACTAAAAAAGAAAATGAACAAAAAACAAACAAAAAAATAAAAATTAAAAAAAAATCAGTGGAATTTTTAAATGACCAGAAACTTGTAGAGGCACTTATATAATGAATATATCCAAAGAATCAATAAGGATACAAAAAAGTGTAACCTTAGTAGTCATCAGGGCAAAGCAAAATAAAACACAATGAAACAGCACAGCAAATTCATAAATATGATAAAATTATAAAGACTGATAATACCAAATGTTAGTAAAAATATGGAACCAACTGGGACTCCCTTATACTGGTGGTGTATAAAAATTTTATAAACCCATTTGGGAAACTGTTAAGCAGTAGTTACTAAGTTCAAAGATAAACATACTCTATACCTAGCAGGTTTACACTTATATGCCCATCAGAAATCCTTACATCTGTACATACAAAAAAAATAATGTATGAGAATATTCATAATAGTTCCAAATAACAAACATTTTAGATGCCCATCGACAGAAGAACAGAAAAACAAATTGTGGTTTGTTCACACAGGGGGATACTATACAGCAATGAAAACAAACGTACTCTTGTTACATAAAACAATATGGATGAATCTCACAAACATAGTGTTGGATGGAAGAAACCAGACCTAAAAGAATTCAAACTCTAAGATTCCCTTTATTATATTTAGCATATTGCAGAATAAAATATTCTACACTTAAATTTAATACAATACTTCATAATTTTTTAAATGTCCATGCTTTTAAATATGCAAGAAAAGGTGAAACATTAAGAACACAATGCAATCAATGCTAAGTATTAAAGTCAGTTAGGGACGTCTGGGTGGCTCATTTGGTTAAGCTTCTGCCTTTGGTTCAGGTCGTGATCCCAATATCCTGGGATAGAGCCCAAGGACAGGCTCCCTGCTCGGTAGGGAGTATTCTTGTTCCTCTGCCCCTCCGCCCACTTGTGTGCTCTCTCTCTCTCTCTCTCTCTCTCTCCCCCCCCCTTTTCTCTCTCTCGGATAAATAAATAAAATCTTTAAAATATAATAAAGTCCGTTAAAATGCTTTAATAAAGAAGTTTTGCCTTTTTTCCCCACCACTTTACAAAATCTACCAGTTGGGTGGTTAACTGGGTTTATAGACTGAAATAAAATTTTTTGTAGTCTTATAAAGCTATTTTCTATAGTAGAAGGAAGGTAATATATCTGAGCTTATTGCTGAATATATTTTTCTATGTTAACCATTTCTAAACATGGTTACTTTATAACGTTTGGGATTTTCATCCTAATTCCATGTCTCCAGTTAAGATTATAGAACTATTATAAATTTTCCTGTGATTTTGAAACAATTCAGGACAAATTGGAAAACGCTTTCATTGTGTTCAACAGCTGTTAAAACAGACAAAAGATAAGGATCTTTTACAAAACAATTCTGTACCGTTATAAAAATTCCTCTTGGCTAAACCCATTCTGTTGAGAAGTTAGAACACTTCCTATGTTGGGGAACTCTGACCTCAGAAGGCTTTTGTCCCATTTTTGGATAGATCTTATTAGATTTTCTATTCTGAACTCTAAATGCAAATAGCTTTCCTTCACTGATTCCAGGCCCACCTCCAGGACTACTCCCCTTCTTCCTTACTATACATTAACTATATTTATGTAGCTATATATATCCTTCACTCTTATTCAGGCTACATATCCATAATTCTTTCCAGTGTTTTTAGATGCTGCTTATTACCCTTCATAATCCTAATTGCCGTCATTTAGTGACCCTCGTTCAGTGGTATTGGTGACTCATCTTACAGCTTGATTGGTAACTCTCATGAAACCCTTCATATCATAAATATCATAATACATCCCCACAGTGTCAGCTTAAATTTTTATTTACAACTGTGACTGATAACTGAATCTTCTGGCACTGGGCCAATGCAATCAAGAATGACAAGACTATGTGATACTCTGATTCATGAGAATGAAAGACTTTCATTGCACAGAATGACAAATCCATCCATGGCCTCTGAATTGACTAATGATTTTGCCTAAAACCTAGTTTCTTCTCATAGCACTAAAACACAGGTCTGGAGGAATGGCAACTCCAAAATAGAGATTTTCAGCATAAGGAAAGGATGGTGTGATCACTTGCTGGGGGAGGGGCTGCTGGTTCATGTAAAGGATTTCAGAAATTGGGAGAAGCTGGGAGAATTGATAAATGATACACATTATCCTCTTCTGCTATCCTTCCACCAAGTATAGTTTGGCCTGTAACCAGGAACAAATGTGGTAATAAGCAAGAGGTGAAGTTTGACAATGGTTGTCCTTAAAATCTAGCATGTAATGTAAAATACCACACAGCAGATGAGGACTAAAGAGTGTGAAATGATATGGGACTGGTACCATTCCTCAGGGGACACTGTACTTATATTAGAGGGACCTGAGTTTCCATTCAATACTTGTTAGTCATTTGTACATTTGTGTTGAGCTTGGAAGCAATTGAAATCCTTACATATTCATCAAAACAAAAAGTTTGCTAAGCTAGAAAATCCCCATGCTACCTGCACAATCAATTAAATCAAGGAAGAATGTAAAATGTTTTCACTCATTATTTTAAAAATCCATCTCTTTAATTGAACCCTATTTTTGAACCTAGAGACCAACAGGAACTTTGATTCCATCATCCTACATCATGGTTACCCTGATTATCACTTTGTATTTTTTACAAATGTGACTAGTCACGTTCTGCAGGCAATGCTTAATAGAGTGAACAGTATTGGTGTAGTACAGGGAGAGTCAGTTTTCAACTCTAACTCCAAACATAAAATAATTCCTTCTGCCAAAAAGGTTTTAGAACCATCTCCTCCATTACTGCAGCATTCTGGGGCAGCAGACTGTGGCAAAGACCATACAAAGGATGGTACGGACAAGAATCCTCCACTCAGGTTTGATAGAGAGACAAGTCACCGAACCCTGACAGGGATTCCCATTATCTGGTAAGGACAGCAGCCAGCATTTCGCAAAGCATATTGTAGATAAGCAAAGCCCTGACAGAAATCCACTGATAAAGGTGCAGTTCTAAGGCATGAGAAATACATTTGTAATGTCTTAACATCAAGTGGTCATGGTTTTAAAACTCAGAAGTGACATCCTGGTGAGATCAGCTTTGAAAAATTCTTGTGAGACACTCAGATGTAGCTCAAAAGAACAGAGCTGAGGGCACTCAGTTTAGGCAGAAGGGACTGGAGACAGCAGATGGACCTAGGACCAGCTCCATGGACCCTTTACTTTTCTGTGTAATGTGTAGCACAATATATACAGTAGTATTAAGAGCATGGTTTTTAAAAGCATATATTTTTTGTTTGTTTGTAGTGCTATGTAGTTAAGTTATTAAGACCAAGGTTCTCATACAGAAGATTGGGAAACAGTAGATAAGCATCAGTCTTTACAGAATTTTATTTGTTTGTTTTTAACTAAGATGTATTTCTGGCATAGAATTTTCTGTTCCACTCTCACTGAGGTCTTAATATTTCTTAAATAAATAGACCCCCAGTGTGCTGACTTTTATTAAGCCCCTGTCTTTATCCTAAGTGATCACAAATCATCTCATTAATAGTTTGTTCAAATTTTCAAAGTGTCTTTTATTTTGATGATATATATCTGGACGCAATCTTTCACCCTTTGTCTTTCAAACCTAAGGAATATTTCCCCATATTTCTCACCCTTCTTTTATTCTCCATGTACTTTTTAAGTAATTGTCAATGATTTTTGTAATCTCCTCTGAGTTTTTGGTAGTACATTAGAATATAATTCTTCTAGACACTGGAGTTCATTTAAAGCAAATAGTTCATTTCCTGCAGCCTCTTCTTTATGAGCATCTTGATTTTATTCCATTCCTAAGCATTCTCATCCAGGTTGAACATTTTTCTCCCTGAAACAGAGTAGAGAGGGAAAGTAGGCTGTTGAGTAATTCTCTGATGTCATCCTTCCCTGACAGTTCTTTCCCTTGTTCTCAACAGAAAATAAATGGTTATAGGTTTCCCCCATAAGATTGTAAGCTCCTGCTGGGCAAAAGTATGTATGGATTTACATGTCTCTTATTTATTCATTTGTACATTGTCCAGTGTTCCGTACCATGTTGAATCTGTAAAAGGTCCTTCATAAATACTTAATAGTTGGTCTTGTCACTCACCACGTTACAAATGCTGCTGTCTTGGAGATGTTGGGAAAATGTCAGATATCTTTGGCTTGTCATCCTACCATCTGTTCTTCACTTTCAGACTCTTTTTTGAAACTTTGCCTAGGCACATAGATGATTCACTTTCTTTCCCTTCGTGTTGATGACATTTCCCCAAGTGTTAAAGCTCATGCTTGTGGTTAATCAATTCTTGGATCAGATCATCATTCCAGCCTGATGATTCTTGCTACAGAATCCATGTATCTTTTGTGGGGGTTGTAGACTGTGGTCTCCAGAATATTTCAAAAACTTCTAACATTGGCTCACTGCTAGGGATACGAATTTGCCAATTTTTCCATTGAAGTGAAAGGGTCCTCTTAACCGGAGCATTGCCTTTTATCTTTCATTGAACTAACCAACTGTCATCGGGGCCTCTTTAATAGTTAAGTCTTTTTCAGGGATTTATGAGACTTACGAGAAAAGTAGACTAATGTTATGCTGAACACTCAGAAGGCCAAAATTCTCAACAAGCTTTCATCAACAAGTCATTCATTCTGAAAATTCTGATGAATGGAAAACTCTAGAGAACATTCAACACTGTCTGAATGAAATAATTAAATGCTGGAGTTGGAAGGAAACTTAGAAATAATTTAGCACATCCCCTTAATTTTACTTGTGGGAAAAAATGAGACCCAGGGAGATTAAGTTGATGTACCCAAAGTAGTTCTGTAGGCTGCCAAATGAGAATTAGAAGCCAGCACTTCCAACAGGAATTGAAGGGCAGGGCTCCGTCTGTGGAACCCTATCATCCATTCAAGGCTTTCTTCAACAAAACCATTTGCAAGAATTGAAGAGATGGCAAGGTAAGGTGGCATAGAACTAATGAGCAGGTTCTGGCTGTAATCTGGACTTTCTTAAGTGGAATCTCCCAGGGCCTCAGCAAAAGAATTTTTGCATCTTTCTTATAAGTGGTAAAACCAGAGGTTTGGTGGGGTTTGCTGGAGATTGAAGTTGATCTGCTTGAGTATACTAGGGATGCCAGAAGGAAAACATGGTAAAGCTAAAGCAGGCAAGAACATGACAGAGTTTGGAGCAATTAGGGTACAGGTTGATAAAGGTATCCTCTTATCAAGAGAGTGTACCTTCATCTTTTAGTTGTGATGAAATTATAACCAAGGCATGACAGAGAATATGTTGTTTCAAAGGACATCTTCTGTGGAAATACCTGCATTTCTCAAAAGAAGAGTAACATAAACAGCAACTTTTGGTCCCAGATTGGGTCATGTATAGTTTCCCAAATTGGTGCTTTCCATATTTCTGTTCCTACTTGGCCAGGGACACCTGGGTAATGGGTCTTTTTGTGACAACAGAATTACCTGTGGAATAAATATTTCGTTCCTTGCTGATTTGGCTGTGTTCCTCAAAGTTCATCTCCTGAAGAAGTGACATGACTGATAATGAATTGTGTAATTCTGAATTCCCTCAGACTGGCTTTGTTTTCAAACAGTTTGTGAGACTGTACACCATTTTCAATCTCAGTTGTCACACCTGCTACTATTTTATCATTTCTGTAACAACTGAGAAAGTTGCCCTCCTGTTTTGTATACCTTACCCTGCACAAATGCATGGGCTTCTGGTAGAGCAGCATGCTGCCACTTTTAGAAGTTTAATTCTTCCTTGAACATTCATAACAAATCAGCAGCTTTCAAAGACTGCTTTGAAAAAAAAAAAGATTACTTTTAATGAAAAGAACTCCACATTTACCATCTATTACAAAAATTCAGGCGCACAGAGCTTGGAGCAAAAAGACAGGACAGAATAAACCAGCATTGTGTTGAATCATAAAAATGTTAGGAGTACAAAAGACACAAAAGATGCTATATTAAAGAAGGATATAAGGTCATAGAGGAGGAAAAAAGTGAACTACAGCGATAAGAGGAGGTGAAATGTAATTGTGTGTGTACCCAAGGGTAAGCACCACAGAGGCCTAAAACTCGTAATTGCTAACAATCATGTCTGGAAGAGGAACACATACTTCAGACTCTACACTGAAAGTCAGAAAATAGAGAAATGTAAAAAAAAAAAAATTTGTACCATTAAGTATATTCTGAATAATTATATGCACTGTGTTGTGAAAGAAACCATTTCTCAACTTGGAAAATATATGGGTTTTGGAACAAAATGAACAAGTCAGGTAAAGAATATATATATATATATATATATATATATATATATATATATATATTTTGAATTGGCACAAAGGGATAAAATAAAATAAAAATTATTATTATCTCCCTGTTCCGGGGGTTATGTCTAGCTTTTCCTTATATCGTTTGTACACTCCATGCTACTTTTCCTCCCATTTGGAAGTAACCCATTAACCCATCCATTCTGAGTACTTTAATTGTTGAATTACACATATATTGATATGTGTAATTAATGGGGGCCATTTTACAACCTTGGTGCTACAAAGGTAGATAAACTCAGCCTAATACAAAGAGTAGGTTTTTGTCTCTTTTCCCCACCAGGGATTTAAAACAGTTCTATAGATAGTTGGAGGATTTATATAATCTAAGTCCAGATGTGTAAATTGAGGGACAGTTGTAACCCACCCTTGATCTCTACAGAGGGTGCCATTTAGAGAAAAACGTGGAGAAGGAAAGTATACTAACTGGTGTAGGTTTTCTGGTAGATAACTTGTGAAAGAATTCCATACTCTAGTGGCATTTGCATCTTCCTCTCAACAATTACCTGCCCCTCATTCTAAAAGACTATTTCTTGTCATTTCCTTGCTAGCCACATGGTAACTATGCATTCCTCTCAGTTCTTCACAGAAACTCTTTCACTGGGTTATTCATTCATGTTCTCTGTCTGTCTCCTACGATGCTGAGGAGAGAATTTCATAGCTTTTAGTGAAAAGAAAAGAAAAGAAAAGAAAAGAAAAGAAAAGAAAAAACTTCACTTGCAGAACTTATTCAGGGGCTGTTCAATGTGTGGTAAGTTCCCTCATGAATTTAATGTGAAGAGCCTGTCTTCATAGATTAACCTGCCTGCTCCCAAGTGTGGGAAAAGAAGTATGCACCCAGATACATTTCATTTTTCTACTTCTTTTCACAAAAAGTGTCGGGCTTAATGCCTTGCTTAAGTGTTACAATCTGCTAGATTCAGTTGCCTAAAAAACACCTATTCCTTCTGGTTTCTTCAGATGGTATCTGTTCTGCTTCATCCCCACATATGTGTTCATAAATAAGCAGGGTGCAATTATGTAATTACACAGAGTCAAGTTTAAGCGTGAATCCATTTTGCTTCCATGGATGGAGAGTTCCTGAAGACAAGTCTCTCCCTTCTGTGGGGAATCCCACACATTTCCTACATGTATCAGTGTTAGCTAAGTAACTATTCCCTTCTCTTTTTTGCAGTATCATTTTTTTCTTTATGATAAATGTTTGCGGCCTTCCTCCTCCAATTCTGTTATATCTTTCAGTCTCTGTAGAAAATCTCCCTTGCTTCCCATTCTCTTCCACCTGCTCTAACTGGTTGTCTATCCTCATCACTCTCCTCGGGGTGCTCTTGTCAAGGGCCCTGTTACCCCTCTGTTGCCAAATCCCAGGGTCACTCTTCTCCTTTTCTCCTGATTCCTCAGCAGCATGTGATACAGCAGGTGAAGCTCTCTTTTTTGAAAAATTTTCTTTGTTTGACTTTCACAGCCTTGCCTCTTGTTTGCTTTCCTTCTGTCTTGTGACTATGTCTTTTTTTTTTTTTTAAGATTTTATTTATTTATTTATTTGCGGGAGAGTGAGAGAGAAAGACAGCACAAACAGGGGGAGTGGCAGAGGGTTATTCCTGATCTGATGTGCTTCCCTAAAATTCTGCCTTTTCTGGAATGTTCTTACAGAACTATTTACATGTAGTTTTTTTTTTTTTGTATGTGAGTTTCTCCACTTGGGAACATGCTTTTGAGAATCATTCATGCTGTTGCATCTATCAGCAGTTCATTCTTATTTATTGCTGAAAAAAGAAAGTCCACTGTATGAATATATCACAATTTGCTTATTCATTCACCAGATGATGACTATTTGGATGATAACCAGTTTTGATGATTATAAACAAATCTGTCATATATATTTGTATACAGTAATTTGTGAGAGTATATATTTCCCCTTTTGGGTCTGGGGTAACACTGAGGAGGAAGTTGTATAATAGATATAGGTTTACTTTTATAAGACATGGCTAAACTGATTGCCATTATGCATTCCCACAGCAATGTTTTGGGGTTCTATTTGCTCCACATTTTCACCATAAGTTGGTATTGTGAAGTTTTATAAGTTTTAGTCATCCTAACCTTTGTTCAATAGTATCTCATAGTGATTTTAATTCACATTTCCCTGAAGTTTAATGATTTCGAACACTTTTTATATGCTATTTGCCGTACGTATCTGTTCTTTGGTGAAGCTTCTATTCAAATATTTGATAGACTTTTTTATTGGACTTTTAGCTTTCTTATTATTGAGTGGTATGAGTTATTTACATATTCTGAATACAAGTCCTTTATCAAATATATGTTTTGACAATATTTTCTGAGTCTGTGACTAGTCTTTTCATTTACTTAACAGAGTCTTTTCAAGAACAGAAGTTATAAATTTTAATTTCAGTTTATCAATTTTGTCTTTTATGGTTTGTGCTTTTATGTGTTCTTTTGAAGAAATCTTTGCCTAATCCAAGTCAAAAAGGTTTTCTCATGCCTTCTTATGAAAGCTTTACAAGTGTTCTATGATCCACTTCAAGTTGAATTTTGAGGTAAGAGTTGAGGTTCCTGTCTCCTTTTTTTAAAAAACATATGAATGAGAAGTTGTTTGAGTGTTATTTGTTAAAAAGGCTCTTCTTTCTCAACTGGATTGCCTTGGCAGCTTATTCAAAAATCAATATATGTATGTACATATTTTTGAACTTCCTATTCTGTTCAATGAATCTTTGTGTCTATCTTTCCCTAACACCACACTTTTTTTTTCTTTTTAAGTTTTATTTATTTATTTATTTATTTTGAGGAAGAGAGAGAAAATGCACATACATGAGATGGTGGGGAAGCAGGGGCAGAGGGAGAATCCTAGAGCAACTCTCTGCTCAGTGTGGGTCTCGATCCCAGGATCCTGAGATCATGAGCTAAGCCAAAATCAATAGTCAAATTAAGAGTCACCTGATTAAATGACTGAGCCACCCAGGCACTCTCACACTATTTTAATTAGAGTAACTTGAATTAATCAGGTAGTGTGAATCCTCTAATTTTGTTTTTCTTTTTTTGAATTGCATTAGCTAATCTAATTGTTCTGCTTATCTATGCATATTGTATTATCACATGATAATTGCTTTGAAAAGATTTCTATGATTTTGATTGAGTTGCATAGGATCTATAGATAATTTGGGGAGTACTGTTATCTAGTAACATAAGTCTTCTGATTGTAGAACTGTCTGCTAGGGTGCCCAGGTAATTACACATATATCCACGTTGGCCATATATATATATATATATATATATATATATATATATATATATATATGGCCCAAGTTCAGGATGAACTCATGGTAGAACTCCCTGTGATCCTTTCTTTCATGAAAACAGGAGGATAGGCAGTCTTGTGAGGAACTGTCACAAGGCCATTTCTCACTTACCTTGTTATCTTGAATGTGGCAGCTATAAAACAATTTTGTATCTGCCTCCCTGATTTTGGTGAGGCATGGACTTTCTGTCTTTTCCATCCCTTTGGGTATAGCTGCCATCTATCATTTTCTTAACTGTAGTCTAGAATTGGTTTCCCAGCAAGAGAGTACCCACCCTTATCCTAGATTGTCTCTATTTGAGTTCATTGTCTTACTAGTTGAATCTGTGGCAGAGTGTCAAGGCAAGCCTAGCAGCTACTGCAGCTTTGAGACTGTTTGACATTAATGAACATGGTATATCTCATTACTTATATAGGTCGTTTAATTTTGTCTCAGTGAAATTTTATAATATTCACCATACCAGTCCTGCATGCATTTTTTTTTTTTAGTTTCATCTGTAAGTATTTCAAACTTGGATGCTCTTGAAAAATTCAGATTCTCTTATTTTCTCCTCTGTACATTACCCCAGGTAATCTCACTAATGCTTATGAACTCAACTTCTAGCTATTTGCTCATGATTTCTGAAGAAATACTTCAATCCAGACCTCTATTTTGTGTTTCAGATGCATATCCTACTGCCTTTCAATCATCCATATCTTGATGTACTTCAGGGTCTTCTAATTTAACATGACTTCCCCAAAACTTATTCTTGCACTAGAATTCCTTATTTGGATAAATAATGTCATCATTCGTGTAGTTGCCTAAATCAGAAACACTTAAGTAAATTTCTATTCCTTATATCTACAGTCAATAAATCACCAAATCTTATCAATTCTATGTCCTAAGTATATTCTTTATATTCCCCCTGCCTAATGCACAATTAGCATAGAGGTAGTTTATTGCAGTTAAATGATTAAAAGCAGAAACTCTGGTATCAGCTCAAGATAAATAGAGTGGTTTTAATTCTTTAAACTTGGGCAAGTTCTTATCCTCTTCAAACCTCAAAAGTCTCAGAAGGAATAAAAATAATTATAATTAGAGTATCTATCTTATAGATCATCATCAGTATTAAATAAGATAAGGTACGTGAAGAGCTTAGCACAGTTGACTTATATTCTAGGCATTTAAAAAATGTTTACTGTTAGTATTTTTGTTATTTTAAATACATGATGTAGTTGTTCCTTTCAGATCCTAGTGGTATTTGTTTGTAATATTTGTTATTTTTCCATTTTATAAATAAGGAAATTGAAAGTTTGTGAAACATTAAATAGCCTGCCTATTACTACGCAAGTAAATAGTGGGTTCAAATCGAGTCCTATTTCTTCCCAAATTCCAGGCTGTAAGTGTGGTATTTGAATTTTAAGTATTGCACCTAAGAAAAATAAAAGGGCTTGTATTTTTAGGTAAAAGTGAGGTATAATCAATTACATAATTTTCATTATCAGAATGGAGAAAGCCTGTGTGTTCTTTGAGTGACACACTGCCTTCTTTGACACTGAAGTAAGAAATGTCTTATGTTGAACTTCAAAGAATACTGGTTTGTAGTAGACAACGTCCCCAACATCTCTACAGGAAGTATAATAATGGATTTCATATGACCATGTCTACATTATAAATAGGAAGGATACAATATTTAAACACACCCTAATTATTTCAATTCTGAAAGGGCTTATAGCAATGTAGTTTAGCTCCAATCCTTAATGGCTGCCAAATTTATACCGTATGTGGAATGACTATATGATTTAATTGTTCAACAGAATCACAGAAGCTGAGTGCATTTTGCTTTAGAGACAGCTCAACAACTATGCTTCCATGGAAGCATTTTACTTTTCCATTGGCCTCTTAGTTTAACATTAGATTCCCTTTTCTTTCAGCTCTCCTCTGCTATAATATTTCTTATAGTAGAGTCATTTACCCTTAAATATCTGGAATCATGGAATTCCTCAGAAAGGTACAAAAGAGAGATTTTCTTTGGAGGATGAAGGTTGTCTGTTTTTAGGCTCTTCGGTATCATGCTCATTTGCTCCACTTTACTCTGTTCCTCTCTCCTTTACTATAGTTGTAGCCTCACATTTTCTCGCTCTGGGGTTTTCTCTCCATGAATGGACTTCCCCAGTTGATTCAGTAACCAACCCTATGTCTATTCTATGGCATTCTCCAAGTAATTGATCCAAATCTGGGTCTTCTGTTGGTCTGATTTTCTTAAACGATAGGATTTATGGTTTCCATAAAAGTACAGATTCTTCAAATAAATTTCCTAAGTAGTCACCCTCTCAGGCTCTGATAGAAATTGGAGCAAACCAACTAAAACTATTTGTTGCTTTGATGTTGGGAAGATATACTAATATGGTCAGAATGAAGAAAGATCGTAACAGAGTTCAGCATGATACAGCAAGAAATCAAAGCAAGGACAGGGATTTGGGAGGTATATTTAAAGTTGTGAGTCACTAAGAAGATGTTAAGTTCTAACTTGCTAATATGTAAAGCTTTTAAATATCCCTCAATCTGCTTTGGGACTTTGTTTCTTCATGTTAAGATGATGCTTCTTGAATGCAAAAATAAAGGCATCTAGCTAATTTGGCAATTGTTCTAAAGTTGGCTTAGAGTAGACCAAAAAATTTTCCCAACAAACATTTTCACAAGGGCTCATTGGCTTCTGATACAGTCTTGCTGTGAAACTGTTTCATGAACCATTTTGTTGAGCCAGATTACACACAGAATCTATTTCCTGTGAGCATTATGGCTAAGAGGCCTCCTCACAAGCCAATCTTCCAGTTAAATGCTCCAAATTACCAGTTAATTGCTCTAGCTTGATGCAACTGGCTTATGCATCTTCCAGATACCAAGTCAGAAGGAAATAGTGCAGATAACTGCACATTATCTGGTGGATTTCAAACCATTTATATAGTTAATCAAATATTGAACATGTTTAGCATTTATCCAAATGTACCTCAGTTGACAAAACTCACATCCTCAGAACCACGTATTTTTTTCCATTAAGCACATATACAGTGATTAATAAACCTAAGTAACGAAGTCAACATTTTAATTGCTAATGTACTTGCTGGCTTCTAATAAAATTTGGTTTTATTCAATTTATTTTACATACCATAATGCATTTCATGAAAGAGAACACACCTGTGTCATCAATTATAAAAGAAATATGCGTGCAGAATAAAGTGGAGACAATTGGAGTAGATAACTGGTGGCCAAATTCTTATCTGAGTTTTAAAAGGACTATACCATAAAAATAATATCTTTAGCCTAATCATTTAGAGCATATTCAAAATGGGTGCCTTATCCAGACTTGGAAATGAATGCAAAACTGCCTTATTAAATAAAAATATAACTATATAGCTTTAATGAAATTGAAAAAAAAATAAAGACTTATGAATTATAAAAGGCTACTCATGCAGAATAATTCATGCACAATACAGGATTCCAGTCGGGGACTGATTTAATACTGATGTTAATGAAGTGCCAAGAAGAGAGTGAGTAATAGGGTGAACTTCTTTTGTAGCAATTTCCAGGAGAGGAATTTTGGGGGGTCGGGGGGTAATAGAACTTAGAAATTTCAATTGAAGCAACTTCTTTTGGGTGAGAGGGTTTGATTGAAAAGAGAGAGAGGGAAAGATCAAGAGGAATAATGGTGATTAAGGGGGAAACTTATTATCTTGCTTCTTTGTGAAATAAAATCTTGTCTGTGTAGTAGAAAATGAAATTGACTAAATGTGAAAATGAAATAAACCCACCTTGTACACTTTCCAAGCTGAACAAAATGCGAAGAATACAAACAATAAAGAATAAAGAGATAATTTACAAATTTACCCAGTTTTAATGATCTTGTGATCTTTTGATATGTTCTTTGAAAAAAATTACCATCCCCAAGGTAACAAATTTGAAATATTGTAGGATTTAAGTCATAAGTAAAATAAAAATGCATTTCATCACAGCAGTTACAGTTAACACTTTTCAAAAAGATTATGACAACAAGAAAATACCTCTTCAAAGGATTGAATTTATTCAGTGGAAGTAGTGGTTCTAATCTCATTACCATCTTTATTTTAGAAAGCAGTCTGCAAAGTTACACATGTGATCTTCCATTTGTTCTGGAAACAACACTGAGTTATTCGATATGGTTACCTGTGTGTTCCAACTGTACACTATTAACCAAATTTGCCAAATGAAGAATATTTAAAAAACAGAAAAATCCCTAGAGCAGAACTTGAATAGCTTAACAGAGCATAATTTTTACTTATTTCAGAATATGGTCAGTTTCCCACTAAAACTGTATGGCTGCTGAAAAATTTGAGAAATAGTACATACAAGGTTTACCTTTCTACACTCACATCCCAAATTAGAAATCTAGTCTGGAATCCATCCTCTTTTTTTTTTTTTTTTAAGATTTTATTTATTTATTTGTCAGAGAAAGAGAGAGAGAGAGAACACAAGCAGAAGGAAAGGCAGGCAGAGGGAAAGCAGGCTCCCCACGGAGCAAGGAGCCCAAGGCAGGACTTGATTCCAGGACCCTGGGATCATGACCTGAGCGGAAGACGGATCACTCAACTGACTAAGCCACCAGATGTCCCTGGAATTCATCTCTTTTCTGTCATTTTGTTTGGGATGCTTATTTCTGTGTCTGTTTGAGGATATCAACTTGTTAACTTTTCCCAAAACTATAAAGAAGAAGATATTTTAAATTCATCTTTTGGAAAAAAAGAAGTGTTTTTCCTGTTTATACAAAATTTTGTCAGGGCTTGCTTCATTCTGGTATCCTCTTATCTCTGCCATATTAATATGTATAAATTATCACTTTACTAATAAGGCTCCTCTGGTGTGAAGTCTTCAACAGCTCCACACTGCCTACTGAATAAAATTTAGACACATTAGTTTGACAAACTGTGTCCTCTGAAATCTGTCCCCTTGCCCCATTTGCCACAAATTTTCTATTTAGAAATACTATTGTAGCCAGACTGGTTTGTTCATTAGGTCAAAAATGATCTTTTCCTTTTTTTTTTTTTTTTCCTATAAGTTATTCTCTCAATCCTGCTGGTCTCTTGCTATGGAAATTCTGGCTTGCTTTACACATCTAGATTAAATGCCACTTCTTTCATGAAGCTTTTCCTAACTTCCCCTGTCAGAAATAAGTCTTTTCTTTTCTGAATTCCAAAAGCAATATTTATATCTCTCAGATTACACAAGTCAATGCAATTTATTTATCTCTAAAATTATAATAATCACATGTTGATCTGAAGTTGTTGTACTGACCTAAAACATTGTATCTTTGTAGGTAGATCATGGACTCAGGGGCTAAAATGCTGACTGGAATTTTTTTAGCCTCATGAATTTGGACAAGTTACTTGAATCCTCTGAAGTTTAGTTTTGCCATCCCCAAAGACAAAATATTAATCATTCCAAGTTCAAAAGAGTTGATATGGCCAATGCACACAAATCAGTACTGTGCACAGAACTTAGTGCTATAGAAGTGTTCACTATTTTATTATCTTAGGGTTTTGGTAGAGGGAGAAAATTTTCTTTCTTCCCTTTTAGATTCTTTGGTTGGCCTATAATTACACTGATACTAGACAGATTAACAAAAGAAAAATGAACAAAAGTATAATAACATGTATACCACCTGTCTACATGGCAGAGACCCACTTTTGACGGGTGAATGGGGAAGACCCCAGCCCTGAGACTAGACTTAGCCCATCCCAAAGATGTCGCCAAAGGCTCTTGGTCTACTCATGAGAAAGAACTGAAGGACAGACACAATACAGCAGATGAGAGACACAAGCAGGGAAGTTTATTGAAAATAAATAATTTTCACTTAAGATGTGATAATGGAGGACAGAGAAGAAGACACAGAGAGGGAGAGAGAGAGCACTGTGTGCTGAGGTTTGGATTTCTATCTTTTATGGACAGCTGTTAACGAGAAGGTAAAATGTTTATTATTTGAGGTGGGTATTTCTTGGGAACAGGGTTTTGCAACTTTCTTCCCGATTGGGTGGGGAGTTTCAAGCCTACTTTGTCAGCCATTTTGGACCTATCTGGTTTGATCCCATCTCATGTGGCTTTGTTTTGGGGTGCTACCAGGACAGGCTTCTGACTTTCCTGATAGCTGGCCATGACTTCCTCTTTGTTGGCCTCCAGGCATCCTTTTAGAATCTGTCTCTACACTACCCCTTCAAGGCCTTAAAATCTTTTAAGGGAAAATGAGTGATGGTCCATTTTCTGTAACTACATCATGCTGGCATGGGACATCGACTCTGCCCAATGGCTCCAGGAGTCCTAGCTATCTAAGTTTTAGGACACTGGATGGACAGTGGAGAGTAGAAGGAAGTCATGGTTTGGTCTAGTGGTTGTTGCTAGCCATTTGTGTGGGGATTTCTTTCAGAGTTGTTATAAACCATCATCTGGAGATTTATCTGGCTGGAGGCTTTCTTCAACATCTCCAAAAGAACTGATCCATACGTGGTACAATGTATTAGCCATTGCATGGACTCTCCTGATTTCTCCAAGAAGGTAGTGAAGGGCCTCTTGTTGTCAAGTGGCTTGTTGCCTGATTTTATCTATATGGATATCTTACTCCCCAGGAGGAGTTAACATAGGCACAGCAGGTGGTGTTAGCCATCATATAGACTCTGACTGGTTTAGCTAGCAATCAGGTAATTAATAAGAAGCATTTCCATGGAAACAAAAGAAAAACATTGCTTAATGTTTGGAGCAAATTACAAACCTAGTGTCTGAGTGCTGAGTGTTGCCAGTGAGAAGATTTCTGGATGTCAGGCTTGAAGCATCCTCAGATGGCGTGGGAGCAGGCAGTGGCAATCTGATAGGTCCTTCTGGTTTGTGGTTCAAATGTCCCTGGTAATTCACTAGAACAATAGGCAATGAGACTGTCTATACATGAGTTTTGTGGCAATTTCCCCGGAATTGACCTCATGTTGTCTAGTTTTGATTTGCAGGGCTTCAGGAAGAATGGCAGTTTTAGTTCTTAACAATTTCAAGTCAAGAGCCTGGGAGATTTGAAACCTCAGTTTAGAGAATCATAGCCAGACGTTTGAGGAAAATAGAAGAATTTAGGATCCAGCCCAGTTTTACAGGCAAACAATAAACACTAAGACAATCAGAACAAGAATCTAACATCCACAAAGATGTATTATTGAAACATAATCTTTCTCTAAAAACACCCTCATTTCAATCAAAGAAAGTCAAATCAAGACAAATTTGTTTGCAAAACAAGTCTAGTTTTAACAACCTGGCCTAATTATTTACATAAACTCACCAAGAATAGTGATTGACCATGTAAGTTTTCTTTTAATCGGCTTTGCTGGAGGTATTATAAGGAATTTCAGATTGAGCCTTTAACAGCGTCTCTAGGCCAGAAGTCAAGCCAAACACGTGCCAACATATTTGCCTGTGATACCTGTAGATTTGGGTGAATTCTTCTTGGGATCCCGCAAATATCCTGAGGTTCCTGTCCCTACCAGGAAGTGACATTCTTTTTTTGTTTTTTTTTAAAGATTTTATTTATTTATTTGAGAGAGAGTACAAGCGGAGGGAAGAAATAGAGGCAGAGGAAGAGGGAGAAGCAGGCTGCCCACTGAGCAGGGAACCCAATTCGGGGTTCTATCCCAGGATCTACTCCAGGATCATGACTTGAGCCAAAGACAGATGCTTCACCAACTGAGCCACCTAGGAGTCCCACCGGGAAGTGACATCCTTTATTTACCTGGTAAGGCTGCTGGAAATGCCATAAGCAAGTTATCAGGCCCACACTTCCAAGGAGCTCTAATGGCTCCATAAAATCAAGTTTGATTCCTTAAAGCTATCTGGTCATACCCGAGTCTATGCATGTCTCTCTCAAATACGACATTCTAGCCAAAGCCTTGTTAATATAACCAATATCTTCAGGGGTGTCCTGTTACAAGGAGAACAGATTCTTGTTGAACTTATGCAAATAACTGTCATTGCCATGAAAGAAAGAATACTTACAGAGAGTTTCTGAATTCTGGAGGATTGAGATAGGCAAAAAATAAAATGTTTCAATTTGTTCACAAAGGAATATTTTATCATATTTTTGTAAGTCATGGATATCTTCAGAAAAAGTTTCCTTAAATCTGGAAGAGCAAACATTAGAGAACCAGCAATGTTTCAAACTAACAACCCAAGAAAACTTTGTCTCTTTAACGGAGAAAATGATTCCAATCTTAGTCAGTCCTGACCACACATGAAACTCTCTTCAAAGATTCCCTTTCACATGCCTTCTACAACTTTCTTTTTACATTCAAATTTTGTCCTAAGCTTTCTCTTCCTAAATAACCAGTCTCATTTTAGGCCAAAATTACTTTCTCTTCCATCAACAAAAATGTATTCTCATTCTCTACCCTTTCCTTACACATTTCCTACTTCCTACATGCAGGGTTACTTCCCTCATCATTTCCATCAGTGTTAATTACTTTAACAGAATTTGGACTCTTAGAAACCTTAGTATCTAGTGAAAATTAAGTAGTGAACTATTAAACCAGAGTTCTTTAGAGGGGAAAGGTATGAGTGTATTTCACAATAAAGCGTAAAGCATGTTTACCAGTAGAACCAAGCTGCTTTAGTTTCTCTGGAATAAGAAGACAAAAGCAGACAAACCTATGTTCAATAACCCAGGCTTTAGTAACCTATCCTATTTGGAAAAGACTTAAATATCCAATGATTTTAACCCAATTTATCATTTAATTTAACAAAACTTCAAGCTTTTAAATTACCAATGATTTTGAAAGCTATAAACATTTTTATTTATTCAACCTACTTCTTAACAATTACCCATGAAAGCTTTTATGAAACAGACAAAATTAACTATCATTTTAAGTCATCTTTTCTTTTGACAAACTGTAGCAGAGATCATGCGAACTTATTTACCCTTTAGTAAATCTTGGTAGAGTGAAAATTTTATATTTAATGTTGACATCTCAAAAGACATATTTATTTTAATTAATCCAACAACCTTGAATATTGTGCTTGTATCCACTAAAAAGTCGATCAGTTTGTTCCCCGCTGTCAATTTTACTTGGGTTCCTGTGGAGAAATCTGGAGTGGGTGGTTTAAATCCAAGGGAGCCCTTGGGCCCCTTCATGCAATTTGGGTGGTGCTTTAGTCTGAACCTCATAAGGAGGTAACCTAACAGCTTGGGTGCTCTTGCTCCTCAACAGTGAAGGCAGGTGGAAAAAGAAGCCAATGGTGCCAGAGGCACTGAGGATGGCATAGGAGATGGTTATGCAAGCTATCCCCATAAGGGTGCAGAAACAGGAGGAAGGGGAGGTGGAAGCAGAGACAGGGAGGTGCCACCAGCAAGCCTGGAGGCATATAAAAGCCCAAAAGGTAGAGAAAGAGGACTCCCAGTGTGAATGCCAATGGATTTATCCAGGCATAGAGCTTGCTAGCTCAAACAAATGTACATTTTCCTTTCACCAACCAAAGGGAAAGCAGGCAGTCCATGCTGGGTAAGAGAGGGCAGGGAACCTCCCTGTAACAAAAGTGTTTCAGCAGCAGCTTGGAAACATTTCTTAAAGTCCCTGTCTAAGGTAGACTAACTACAGTCAGTTAACTCCAATGATCATAGCCATTAACCCAGGAGATGAATGAGAGAGAAACCCCCACATAAAGAGTTAGGCAATATTCATCCAGTTCTCTCAAGATATATTTCAGACCTGACACACAAGAAGAAGCAAATAGAGAGGAGACAGGAAAGAGAGGCATGTGCACCATCTTGGCTGCAACATAGTTGCAAGACACACAAAGGTGAAGGGCACATAGGGCACACAGTAGAACATAAGAAGTTGGTAAATTATTAGAAGTAGAAGGGCCTGAGGCAACTGAGCTGATGGACTGAGGACTAGAGGGTGAAGAAAGGGGTGTTCTTGGGCCCACAGAGGTGTATAGAAAGATCAAGATTTAAGTACAGGCCCATAAAGCCCTAACCATATGGAATTTCAGTCCATTTTCCTGGCCTTTTACAGAAGAGATCAAGTTGTAATATGGTGTTATAATTAAAATTACCATTTTCTGCTCAGATATCCCCATCCTCTAGTTTATGTTGGGGTTGATTAGTGTTATAAAACAAGATAAACATTTTTCTTTTTAAGGTCTCCAAAGGAAACTGGTCTTAGTGTCACAAGATACACCCTAGGGATGAATCTTTGGGAACTAGGGTGGAATTCCCCATTGCCTTCAGGGAGAATGTTGACTCCTGTCATGAGAGAAGGAGCAACTAAACAAAGACTCCTATTATTATTCCCAAGAGGGGTCTCTGACTCTCTCTTGGGAATCTTGATAGAAGCCCAGAGTCCTATTATCTTCTGGAGAGCTGTTCCCTCTCAGGATCTCAATAAGACCTTAATTAGTAATTCTCCAAGAGTGTTCCAATGGTCAGTGCACCAAAGCTACCCCCACCTGCTCTCCATTACTTGTTACCACAGCAGTAGCTAACATGTCATGTGATAGCTTTGAGGTCCCGGGGTCCCTGGGGCCCATGCCTCATCCTGGCACCTACCATCCTAGGGGTGACAGCTTTCCTGAAGACTCCAAGAAGAGCAATAGTCCCAATGACTTGGGATGGATCTCTCAGGAGCAGACATTGTCATGATTGCATCTCTGAATATCTCATTCCCCTTGCTCTAGGATGTCTCCTGTTAGCTGGTGGCAAACAATGGCCACCAGGGTTGGGGGTCCCTTAGATGTTTTTTGTCTAACTCACAGGAACTTTTAAAAAAATACTTTATTTTATTTTTTTTTAAAGATTTTGTTTATTTGGCAGAGAGAGAGAAAGAACAGAGAAGGAGAATGAGAGAGAGAAGCAGACAACCCCAACCCCCCGCACTGAGCAGAGAGCCCAATGTGGGGCTCAATCCCAGGATCCCAGGATCATGACCTGAGCAGAAAGCAAATGCTTAACTGACTGAGCTACCCAGGCAACCCTCACAGGAACTTTTTGATCTCTTCTACCTTGCAGCCTGTCTGGGTGGAACTACTCCCCATTTTCTTTTTTTCCTCTGAACCTTTGAATTGCTTGAGTCATATCACACCCAATTAAGTGGCAAATAAGGCAAACTCATAGGCAAAATTCTTATTGGATGGGACCTTGCTAGGGAGTAAGATTCTGTATAGCATATTTTATGGTGGTCCACACAAACACAATAGTATGAGTTACAGGATCTCTGCCAAAGTTGGCAGAACATCGTGCAGGTCTCTGTGCCCCACCACCAGTAAAGGAGGGTAGAAAGTAATATAAGAGGAGGCAGCCGAGGCTAAGCAAGGGGGATCAGAGTGTCTCATGACCAAGAGACATACTTTTGCAGTGATAGAGACAGCCTAGAATATTGAACAGTCACCTAGGGATTGGTGTAACGGATCTTGGGTGTGCTATTTGTGAGTGTCACTTCTATAAGTGACTGAGAGTCACATTCTTACATGTCTCCATTTTTCCCACTGAAAGTCTAAAACAACCAGGGGGTTCAGAGCACTGGAGAAGTCCTTATGCCTGTGTCCACAGATGAGCCAAGGTTTTAATTTCCAGTGAAATGGAAAGCTCTGTGGGACTGCTATAAGTCTTGAGAAATAGTCTCTGACACTTCCATAAAACTCTTAGTCACCTAAGAGTACTCTTGGCTGGAAGGAACAAGTATCTCCTTATTTCTTGGTTGAAAGTCAGTCAGTCATAAATGCTACCAGACTGTGTGGTTCCCAAGTAGATTGGGAATAGAGAACAGAACAAGGGAGGTATGGTTCCTAAGGAACTGTGCATCAAAAGGGAGGTGAGAGTTGGAGACTCACCAGTGAAGAAGGTCATTCAACATGCTGTTACCTGTGCCTTCATGGTCAACCAAAACATGTTGCTGGAAGACCCCAGGCCTTGGGTCCTAGACCAAGACTGTCTCAAAGATGTAACCAAAGACTCTCGGTTTCCTCATGAGAAAGAATTCAAGGACAGACACAACATAGTGGATAAGTGACACAAGCAGGATAGTTTACTGAAGCGAAAGTACACTCTTGAGATGTGAGAATGGAGGAGAGAGGAGGAGATGGGGAGAGAGAGAGAGAGGGAAAGAGCTGTGTTCTAGGGTTTGGGTTTCTATCCTTTATGGACAGTTGTTAACTAAGAAGTAGAATATTCATTACTTGGGTTGGGAATTTCTGGAAGCATGACTTTAGTCTTTTTTTTCCTTATTTGGTCGAGAGTTTCCTGTGATGACTCCCACCATCTTGGGCCTGTCTGGTTCGATCCAGTTTCTTGTGGAGTGCTGCCAGGACAGGCCTCTAACTTTCCCAATAACTGATCATGACTCCTCATTGCTGAATTTAAGGTATTCTGTTAGAACCTAACTAACTGCCTCTAATACCAGGACAACTGTATAACTCTCCATAATGGCCAAAGACATCACCATCTTGGGCTAAAGACAAAAGATGTTGAGGTGGGAAGTCAGTCAAGGGAAGCTACCAGGAAAGGCACAGTAAACAAGGGTAAGGTTGTTATGCAGATTTAAATCATTACTTTCTCAAGTGATAAAAATTACTAGAGATTGAGTTATCTCCCTCTTCCTGGTGCAGTGAAGGAGACAGCCTTAGAAATGAAGATGTCTTTTATAAATGCAAATATCTCTTACAAAATGGTAACTTCCACTCAGTTTTCAGACTTTCACCCATGCCTGCTGTTTCTTAAAAATAGCCAACTTAAAATAATCCCCATGCCAAGGAGACACATTTTGGGGTGGGAAATTCTGCTCCCCCTCACTTTCTTAACTATTATGGCTGAACTCTCAGAGGCAAGGACAATAAATTATTTATTCTTGTGTGTAAACAATATGATCTCAAGTCATGTTTGCTGACTAAATGTGTGAGTCCTAAATTCTGATAATAATGGTTTGGGTTTCAATTCTCTATGATGAATCTTGTTCTCTATGAGCTACCAATAGTTAAAATTATTCAATTGGTTTATGCTTATTTCATCATCCATAAAATATTATTAAGTACTTGTAATAAGCAAAAACTAGTTGTTGAACTAGTAGGAGACGAACTTTATGCCTTTTAGTCCCCAAATACACAACCTTCATTGATACCGAGTTGTGCCATGAGAGCAGAAAGTATAAGATTATATAAAGGGCATTAGGAATTTTGTTCTGTAAGCATTGTCACATTGCCTGAAATTGAGGCTTGAGATGACTTCTAGAATTATCAAACCCTATTTTCTGGAAAACATGCTTCCCAAAGGAAGTGTTAAAGATGCTGTTCTACTCCTTATATTTTTCCATTTAACCAACTACTAACTTTGGGGCAGAAGTAGTTGTGTAAACAATACTAAGAAACATTTTGGGGAGCACAAATTAATTGTATTTCAGTGTGTGGAAGCCCCTGAGGAATATCACTATTTTACATGGAATTATCAGAGATATCTCAATGACCAAAGTGGTTCTGTTGATATAAATTTTTTAGTCAGGAGGCAAAACCAGAAAATGGGAAAGCTGTATGAAGACAGAGTTGGAAATATTTTTTTCTAGGTCAACAAATATTTGTCATGACTGAGGGAATTTGGCTATCTTCCTCTTTTCCAGGATTGCCACTTCTCCAGCCATTCCAGAGGAAATCTAGACTGTTCACTTTTGTCCAGTTTATACATAGTAGGTACAGCACCAAAGCATCAAGGCGTAGGAATTTTGCATATTGATGTAAACAACAAGATTGTGTCTATCTTTATAGTCTTCCTGAGGAGAAGTTTTATTAAAATTGAGTGGTTAGTACACATTAATCCAGTACTATGTGGTAGGAATCTTTTAAAGATGGTTCTCAATGCTCTCTATCTCCTGGTATTTACGTCTTTGTGTAACATCCCTCTGTGAGTGTGGGCTGGCACAACTGCCTTGCTTTTGAAAGAATATGACAGAAATGATGGATATCTCATTCATGCTTATGCTACAGAAGAATGTGACTTATATCTTACTGGGCTGTTTCCATTACTTTCTTTAATTGTGTTCTTTAATGAAGCAAGCTGCCATGTTGAAAAGGTTCATGTAGCAAGGAAATTATGGTAACACATGGTCAACAGCCAGCAGAGTCATTAGTCCAACAGCCTGTGAGGGACTGAATCCTGCCAACACTCCTGTGAGTAAGCTTGGAAGTGGATCCTTCTCTAGTTGAGCCTTCAGATGAGACTATGGCCACACCAAAACCTTTATTGAAGTCATGTGAGAAACCCTGAGAGGACCCAGATAAGTCATTCCCAGATTGCTGACCTCAGAAACTGTGAGATAATAAATGTGTTTTGTCTTAACATGCTCATTTTGGGGTATAAATTACATAGTGATGGATAACTAATATGTTGTGTATACTTAATATATATTCTAAAATTTCAGTAAGGTTGGTCTGTTTCTAAATATTATCTGAAGATATAATACAAATTTATAGATTTGATCTCCTTTGGATCCCAAACCATTTAATTTATTACATTTTTATTGATTCTTCCAGAAGTGTCTCCATTTGTTCTCTAAAAACCTTTAATTCTCCTTTCTTTTGGAATGTGCTTGGCAAACATATTCATTGGTTTTTATTTTTCAAATTTAGGAAGCAATTCTAAGTAATTTGGAATAAATTAGAATATTCCTTCCTGAAGAAAAAGGCTTTACATTTAAATATAATTTTACATTTGAGTGTGGGTGGGGAGTTGAGTTAGAAGTAGACTATAAACATTACAAAAAACATTGGTAAAATAAATAACCAACAAGCAAATCAGAGACATGTGTTGCTGTGCTGTGTGTGTGTTTGGTTTGCTTATTTTTTCCCTGAGTATCTATATCAGAAGGATAGAAAGAAAAGGTTAAAGTGAAAGAAGGTTGTTTCATTTTCAAAGACAAAAAAAAAAATAGAAAATAAGAATTTGTTGTCTAAATTCTTAACTACTTCTTACCTTCCAAGGCATGATGTTGTATTCTGTATATACCCCCTATTTTAAAAAGTCAAGTAGAGAATAGTAGCCTTTCTCTAGAAGTTCACTGTAGTATATGCCACTCCATGATTTTCCACCTACTAAATAAGGCATCTGTGGCACTATTGGGTCCTTTCAAGTATCAACCTCACAGTCTTTATGATGTTGACATTTCTTCCAGCAACTTGGAAAATGTTCTGTATCAGAAATGCTGTATTCCTTTAGGAAGCACCATTTTTTACTGTGTTCTTTAAGCTGGGAAGAGTTTGGTCTACACACTCTTCAATCCACATGAACACGAACATTGGTATCTTGAAAGCAAGAAGAGTACATGTTTAGTAGTTAAATTGTTTTTCCTCCATCAGACTAAAAAATCAAGGTTTCTTTCAAAAGGTACAGATTGTTCTGGCTACAAAATCTTGGAAATCACATGTGCCTGATATATTTTTAATTTTCCCTTTATACCTCCCAGTTTTAAAGAGAAAGAAGGATTTTATAGGAGTAATTTGTAACATTGTACACAGTACAATACAGTTTGGGTTTTTTTAAAGTTTTTTTCTTTTTAATTTCCAATACAAAATGTAAAAGAAACTGCAAATCTGTAAATCTATAAATTTTGTACATATGAAAGCATAATTAGGCTGGAAAATATGGTTATGTGTTTTTCTCACTGCAATACATTGGGGCTGTGTTCTGCTTCATAACCAATGGAATGCTGGTTGCTTAAGAGAAGACATACACAAGATCACTTAGAATGACAGCCTCTTTGTGGTAGGGTAAATATGCAGATCTGATTCTAGAAAGATGTATTCACGTTTAATCAATGACACAATTATGGAGGGCATAGTTCTTGACAAACAAGTATATATGGCAATAGACTTATCTTTGTTATTCAACCTCAATAAATACGCTTTAGCACTCAATTGGCACCTAATTAACAAATAATTAGAGCGTCAAGAATATAAATTTACATTTAGTTGCATTAGTTAATTCAACGCCTTTATTACTTTGCTCTTGGTAGCCTTCTACATAGAAATTTTGCTACATTTATTCCTTATGCCAAGTGAAATGTCAGGAAGCTAAGAGTTATTAGAGCATTCTAATTGAAATTTGAAAACTAATTAGAATATGTGTTCCTATTTAGGAGCTGCTGAACTAAAAAGTCTGAAGCAAAAATAAATCACTATATTTATACTGTAACTGTCATATATTCTTAAAATTAAACCTAAACGTGAGACTTGATTTACAACATAACCAAAAATACATGCCAAAGCACTTTAAACTTCTTCAAAAAAGTTGTGAAGATATTTTTGAAACTAAATAGAAATAAAATCTGCTTTTCCTGGGATAAACTAACAAGTAAAATAGCAAGTAGTAGAATTTTAACAACATTATATGGAAAATATGGTAACACTGGCCAATATCAGCAATTTCATTCACAGGAATTGCTTGGGATTAAACTTTTGCAAAGAAAAACTTGGCAGGCAAAATTGTCAAACTCTTTCCAGAAATCAACTGACAAAGAAAACACACACACACACACACACACACACACACACACACACACAGTCAAGAAAATTCTGGTACCAGTGGGATATCTGCAAACCTTATACAAAAGTATAAAAGCCAAAAGACAATATTTGAGAATCTGTGATTATTTGGATAATGTTAAGAAATATGCATACATTTTTGGGAAAACAATGTATATTTTACAAAATAGGAAGTATCGCTTGGGAGTTGTTTATTTTGAAGATACTCAGCGGCTGAATAAAGTAGACTCTTCCTCCCTCAAATATGAGAGTTTGCTGCACATGTTTTTACACATAATGTTCAAAGTCACCTACGAGAAGACTGAGCCTCTTCCTCCAATCCCTAACTATTCTATGTTAACTGAAAAGTAACAATGTGCTTCCTTCTGTCCATGTTGTACCATGCATGAGTTCAATCCAGGGAACAAATACTCATTGAAAGGTATCTTCTATGTTATAGGAATTATTCAGTGAACAAAACCCACAGAAATTCCTGACCTTGTGGAGTCCACATCCGAGTGGAGGGGAGGAGCGATTTGTAAAGTAAAACCCAGGTCATATTACCCCAGCCTTTCCAAATTGACATTCATTCACCAAGACAATGGCAGTCCCTGGAGCTACAGTGGGACTCTCCAGTTAGAGAGACAGATGATAAACAAGTGAAAATGGGTATAGTTAGCTAAAAGAGGGCCCTCCTTGACTCTGCAAATGGTACAATGTGTCAACAAGTTTGTGGCTTTCCATGTTACAGGAGAAGACATATAAAATTAGTTTGGGTGGCTGATGACTTTGTATTTTGTCGCCGAAGAGAGTTTCTGGTTCAAATGGTAGTACCCTATCAAACCAGGGTTGTCAGGATTGTGCGGCTGCAGTCAGATCACTTGCCTGAGAAATCTGAAGGGCAAGAGTCAGCAGGGGCAGCAGCTGGTGGGTGAGAGAGACAAGGAGAAGTGAATACATGTACTCCTGCACTCCTAGAGGCTGTTGGGACAAAGTGAGTGTGGTCCTGGGGGCCAAGATTGTTGCTGGAGGGAATCCAGACCTCATCAGAGAAGTTAGAGGGTGCCTATCACAGGGTGCCTGAGGAGTGACAATGGCTTAAGGAGGAGGTGGGAGACAGTGAGTAATTTTATATCCAGAGAATTGCAGGTAAAAGGTCCCCATCCCTAGACACTGGGGGGACTGTAAGAACTGGATAAATTATCCAGACTATCAAGAGACAGAGCTGCCCTGTAATTTTCAAGTCAGAACTGACCTGTGACACTGTCCTGTCTCCCTCCCTCCCTGTGCTCCATCATCCCTGAATGGATGAAGGACTAGGGGGAAGGAGAAAGGGCAGATAGACCTACTCAGTGAGGAAAGAGAGAAGTTGACTACATCCATTTTCAGATGTTCATTTCTCTGTTCTCCTGTGGGCAGGGAGCCAAACTCGGGATAGGAGTGTGAGTATATGGGAGGTTTCAAAAAGAAACCAAGTTCAAAGTATCAAGTATTGCAAGGCATTTTAATTACTGAGTTAAGACCTTGATATTTTCTCTCTCTCTCTCTTTTAAAAGGGCATCTTTTTCCTTCTTTTCTCCTGGATGTATCTCCACTTTCACCACGTAATGGGTTGTCGGACTTTATTCCCAATTCATAGTAGCCTTCAGATGGTCTCAGCACACAAGTTTCTCCAGGAAAGAAATACAGCCATCACATTTAGCTAAATGATGCCCGTGTGGCCTGAAATGGTGAATGTGTCTTCTGAAATGCCCGATTTCTAGCCTGGCAGCAGCTGGTTGATGACAGAGCCGTGTGCACACAGTTAGGAACTAAATTGCTGATATGTTAATTTAGTGTGTCATCGTGATCGATACTGATCACTCCAGCAAAATTGATCATGCAGTGAATTGTATTGATCTTGAAGGTGACACAGTGACAGATCCTCCTGGACTGGGTTTTGGTGGCTTTGTATGTAGACACAAAGCTCAACCTTCACTTTCACATGGCTCAAAAAGGTCCTGATGCATTTCAGATCACAGATTCTTATCTCTAGATATTTTCATAAGTCTTTTGACTTTAGATTAATATGTCATTGATACAAATTAAGGGAATCATGTAAAATTATGACAAATAATATGACCCCTCGGAGGCTGAGCACATCTGTGTAAGTGTCTCTGGAGCTAGCTCTCATACAGAATCCCGTCAGGAGAATGTGGTAATATCACTTGGAGAGAACTGCCAAGGAAGTTCGCTCACAGATTCCCACATCCTCTGGCAAAGTGCTGCCTGACTTTGAGCTGACCTTGAAATTTATGGTCTGGCACAAATAGTCATTAAACTGGGAACAGCTTGTGTAATGTCTTGATAGCAAACGGTACCCAGAAATGTGTTAGCTGTGGAAAGAATTAAAAATATCCAATTTAGTTTTAATTCTGGAGTGGGGAAGAGCCTGTGATTTTGAGAAGTAGTCACAAGGTTGAATGCCAATTCTAAGGGAAAAGAACAATGTTTGTGATCTTCTAAGTGTACTTAACACAGAGAATAGAAACAAGCTGATTGTTCTGATTTAGCTGGGACCAGCTGGGAGGCATGACAGTACCGCAGTAACTTTTATCATGTCTCTTATTGTAAATTTAAGAATTGGTGCCTTTCTCTGTAGCTCTGTGGAGCAAAAGGAAGTCAACTTAGGCTTATCAGATATGCGAATGGGACACCACACCTTTTTAATGGCAGCATATCTGAAGTTGAGGGCAATTTATACCCTCATTACACAAAGAGTAGTAAAATTTAAATTGGACCCAAGTAAGCCCAAGTTAATCTTTATCCCCTGAGTTTTTTGAAAATGTCTAGTCTATCATACAGTGTAGTATTTCGTTAGTATCTCATAAAATATATGCAAATTTGGTTAGTAGATGATAAACATTACATACAACAGAATTTTAAGATTATCTGTATAAAATGAATAATACTAACCTATTAAAAAGAAGATGTAATTGGATGATTAACTATACATGAAAAGCGTCTGCCAGGTAAACTTGCCTGACCTTGTCATTATTTCTGTAAGAGCAGCAATTGATTACCAGCGTGTGTACACAGCTCAAGGGCAGGCAATCTCTGGCGTGGCCTGGAACGAATGGGTAAGAGGAATCAATCAGGTTTCCTCTTTCTGACATTCCTACTGGACTTGGGGAAGAAATCAGCTAGGTGGAAACCTAGGGAGTCATGAACAAATAGAGAGGAGCTGAGTCACTTAATGGTCTACACCAAGGGTGAAGATCCATGAATTCATGCTATTCAGCTCTCTAGAGCCATTTTAGGTCTAGAAATACCTTCTATTTCCAACTTCCCTGTGGCTCAGCCCTATCTTTGGATTTTTAAAGAGATATCTAAAAGATCTTGGAGGAAATACTAGCAAAGGTATGATATATAAAATATATATCACAAAGATGAAGGCAGAAAAGTGAAAGGAAGTACTTTGTTGTTTGCCATTTTCACTTCTTCTGGAACTGCAGCTCTGTGTAAAGAAAACTTACACTTTATCTCGCCAGAATCTCTCTAATTTATGTCCGTAAGTTTGGCCTTCTGAGAATTAGTTTATAAAGACAGATCTCCAGAACCTGTCTTGCTGGACTCAGCATCTCGTGGGTGTTTCCCAGGACTCTATTTTTAAGATAGACAATTCCCGCAAACCATTCCGATGTCTACCATCAGCCAGATTTGGGTTTTGACATTGCCTACTCTTTGAATTTGCAGACAAGAAGACTGAGGTACAGTGTCTTCAGATGCCACGCTTCATTCAATGGCACAATTAAAATATGGAAGAACCTGAGCAGCACTAGCATTTCCTTTTTTGAGTGCTTTTTTCCAACCACCAATTTGTTTTTCTTACAGATATCTGAATCCTTATTAGCAGAATCAGCTAGAACTTTATGATGCCGGTAGTATACTTTTCTGTTCTGCCATTACCCCTCCCCTAATCAAAGCTGCAAAAATGGAAAATGCCAGGAGATTTACATTCTTGAAAAAATATTAGAAATAAAGTACTCTTCGGTAAAGTTGGTTTATGACAGTAGGAAAGCATAGAGAAGGATCTGGAAAAGATCTGGAATGTTGAATTATATGTTAAGTTTATAAAGAAATTCTAGACCTTAAATCACTTCTGTATAGAGAATATTACCAAACGAAGGCAAATGTATTATAAACCAGTGTTATTCCACAATTGTACCCAAACCAAAAATCTAGGGAATTGTTTTAAAACCACAGTAAAGCATTTATGATGGGTATATCTTTAAATACGCATCTTATTTTTGCTTTCAAGCTATTCCTGTAAATATTTTTAGCCTGAGCCTGTTTCTGCTTTTTTGAAGAGTTTGTCATCAGAGTTGTTTGGCCCATACACTAAATCTTTTCTTCAAATCTGTTGATTTACTTTCTTTATAATAGGTTTCTCCCAGCCCACTAGGTTGAAATGATTCAGTACATGTGCCTGGTTTCCACCTTCCAGATCACCTTGTCAAAGGCTTACTGAAGCATAGAAAAGAATGTAAGTTTAAATATAAGTATAAAAGTTTAAGACTGGCACAGTGAAGGAACAAGTGTGTCAGTGAATGTGTTGGAATTCTCTGTTGCTATTCTCATGAAGGAAATTTTGCACATTCCCATGAAATAAAAATGTATCAAAGCTGAGAATTGCCTTTGGTTGGGGAAGAGATTAGTCCAGCTCCTCCATATTTTCCACAGATTGTGCATTCAATCATATTCTCCTGAAAAGGTGGGACATTGAAGAGAACATTCTCTCCATCCCATTTACTTCTTCCTCCTTGAGGACAAAGGGGTGATAATGCTGAAAAGTTCGCACTTGGTATTCACTGGGCAGTATTTTTTTACAGTGGCTAGGTCATGCCCTCGAAGGGAAATGAAGGTGAATATCTCCCTGTTCCTATTGGAATTACTTTTATCCTAGATTTTTCAAGTGACAAGTAACAAGTTTTAGTGTATGTGAATGTAAGTTGTGCTAAGTGTCTGAAACTTGTGTATTAGGATAGAAAAGTAGCCAATTTCAAAGCAGCACAAACTGTGTGCAAAGCAATGTTCTAAATGCATTCCCAAAATAAGATCATTTAATCCTTACAACAGCTCAGTAAGGTAGGTACTACTATTATCCTTATTTTATGGATGAAGAAACTGAGTCAGAATGATTTTTCCAGGTTTTCAAAATTAGAGGGCTACAAAACTGAGTTTAAAACCAGGCAGTCAGGACTGCTTGTTTTCACTGAAAACATCCCCTCAGAGAAACAGACAGCTGTTAAACTAGTCAGAATTCGTAAACACATTCCTTGTTTCTAGAGATCGATCTGAGGGTTTACAACAATTTGAAGGCATTATTCACCAAAACTGATGGAACTCTCTGTGAACAAGTGAGAAGCCCAACATTCAGGGGGGACTGTACCCCCAGTTCTGTGTCACCGAGCTTCCAGTCCAGGAAGGGCTCCGCAGATGTTCTAGGCAATGTCTTAATATCCCTTCACCTTCAGCTCCTGCTTTGTAGAGGGAGTCTGGCAGTGCAGCTAAGAGAAGGCGCCCATTTCCCCAGAGTTCTGTGTCGCAATGTCTGGTAGACTTGCAACTTGTTAACATCCATAGATCTCACATAACCTAGCTCTGGGTTATAGAAGTTCTGTACTGGCTGTGTCATTCCTTCCTGTCTCCTGCTCTGGATTGCAGAAGCTTTGCCAGGAGAGAGTAAACTGAGGCTCAAGAATGGCAGCCCCCTGCCTCTGCCAAGTTTGGCAAATGAACTCAAGTGAGCGACTCAACTGGTAATTCTGGTATTTAGATAAAGCCTATCTCAATCACACTTGGATTGAATTGGCTTCTTTATAGTATGTCCAGTGCCATTCAATCTACCACGTATGCCTTTGACATTACTCCCTGTGGGCTATCTTATTTGTTAAAATCATGAGAGAAGATCACGTTTATTGACTTCTTATCCTAACACTTAGTACATTTCTTATTTTAGTGTCAAATCACCATTAAAGCTTTCAGACCAAGACAAATGAAATAGTTATATATTAACTCATATAAGTAGTCAAGAGCTTCACAAAATGAAACAAGAAGGGGAAACACTGATTAGGCTTCAAGTTTCCATCTTTTCTCAAAATGAATGCAGCAATTTGAATAAAAATATCTGATTGTGCCACTTGGTAGAAAATGAACTGGTCTCTCTGTGATTAATTCAGGTTTTATTTGGTCAATAACATAGTCATTGTGGTATTGGGAAGAGATTATTACATGTAGGTCTTATTTGTTGCACATTTTATTTATTGACTATGTGTTATTATAGCTAGTACATAGTATATAGTATATAGTATATAGCTGGCTACTTGTAGCTGGGCAAACTATCAGTCATAAATTTTATCACAATTAATAGAGACCTTTAAGTTGGATGAAAATCACACATGATTAAAATAAATGTATGTAGCAAATGTTTTTCAGGATTCCTAATGCAGTGGTTAAGAAACCAACAGTCACAGAGAACCTGCACTCCAGTTTATATAAGGCAAACACATTTACAATTCTGTAGTTACTAGCTTTCTGTTTTATGGGCCTTTGTAGTTAGATGTTGACATGAATAAAAAGCAGTAAAGCCAAGTAAGGGTTGACCTGAGTCTACAAGAAAGGGCATATGGCCTTCAGCTTATTTGGACAACAGAGAAAACGATTCTACAGACTGTTGGGTGACAAAATCTGATGAAAACCAAGATACCCAGAAAACAAGTGGCTGCAGAGAAACAAGTGGTACATGGGATAGACATTTGAAACAAGATGAGGAAATAATTCCTAAATTAACAAATAGTCACAAAAGAAATTGAGAAAGGGGAAAACAGTTTGACAATTCCTCTAAAAGTTAAATAGGAAATTACCATATCACCCAGCAATTCTACTCCAAGGGATTTGTTTAAGAGAATTGAAACCAAGAGTTCAGTAAAAGACATGTACGTGAATGCTCATTGAAACATTATTCGTAATAGCTGGAAAGTGGAAGTAATATGAACATCCATCAACTGACGAGTAGTTAAATAAAATATGGTATATCCATTTAATGGAGTATTATTTAGCTATAACCAGGAATGAAGGATTTGTAGATGCTTACAACATGGACGAAACTTGAATACGGTGTGTTAAGTTATAAAAGCCAGATACAGAAATTCACCTACTGTAGTATTCTAGTTATATGAAATGCTCAGAATGGGCAAACCCACAGGGACAGAAAACAGACCAGTGGTGGTCAGGGGCTAGAGGAAGGAGAGACTGTGGAATGGGTAGAGGGTTTCTTTCAATGGTGGTAAGAAATGTAAAAATCAGGCACATGTAATGGTTGCACAATATTGTGAATGTACTGGAAATCACTTAATTGCACCCTTTAAAATTGTTGAATGATGAATTTTGTTACGTTGTTTGCCTCAATGATATGTAAAAAAATTGAATAAAAATAAGTGCTCAGTATACGAAGGGGGAGTATTTTCAGCCATCTGTGCCTGAAGTAGAGGATCCACTGTACAAGTGGGTGCCACGTGGTGAAGGGAAATCAGTCCTTTCCATTGTGAAATAGAGCTTGACTTGAAATAGAGCTGTGATAACACAGTCCTGGGGAGAGTGAGGGAGCTGTGTCTGCTGCCTGCCCTTCCAGACTTGAATTATAGCTCAACTGACACAGACAGATGCATGGTAAAGGTCTCTCCTCCTCAGAAGTTCTCCTCTGCATTGTACTGGCCTGGGGTGGGGAGAGATGGGAGAAGGTTGTGGTTTAAGTGCCACAGATTGTCACTGTTTCCCATTTGCTGTATGTCCTTAAGACAAATTCCAGACTTTAAAGGATTTTTTTTTCATAATTTTCACCAGTTAAATAATTGTTTATCACCAAGCTTTTCACACCACCATATTGAAAGTCACAATCTGTCTTCATTCTTAAATAGCAAAAACAAAGAGCAAACTGGTATGATTGTGAATAGAGGTTTTGCACAGGAACTTTTAAGTATTTCATGATTCCATTCTTCTGATGCCTTATTTGTCTCTTAGGGCTAAATGGATATTTCTGTGATTCATTTCAAAATAAAAGTTAGAAGTGACAAATTGTTAATCACATTTTCTTGGAATAGACAAAAATAATCATTTAATATGGTAAGTGTCTGAGAATTCTGGACATACAGAGAAAAATTTGACAAAAGATTTTCCAACAACATAGCATATTCTCAGATAAGAATGTTTACTACTGCAAAATAGTCCCAAAATTAAACTACAATTTCATTCAGCATCACAAAATGATTTTTATGGATTTTGATGAGCTGATGCCAAAATTGATTTATTAAAAAAGTAATGTATGTGTGAGAATAGCCAAAAAACAGAAAAAGGAAAGCAAAAGAGGGAGGTTTTTTTAATACCACATAGACAAACATATTATAGAGCTATAGAGTTAAAATAATATGAATTAATGAAGAAATAAGTAACTAGAACAATGCATCGGAATACAGATAATGAAGATAATATTCACGTTGTTGGGCAAAGAGTAGACAGTTTCACAAGTGAGGATGGGAAAAGTGACTATCGATATAGAAACAACAAAATGGGAACCTTGTCATACACTATACATAAAGTCTAAATAGAAAAAAAATAAGTATAAATACCTCAAATTACAAACATATTGAAAGAAACTGGAAGAAAAGTTTCATAACCTTAGGGAAAATAAAGGCCCTTGATAACAAAACACAAGAGGAAAATCATAAATAATATATTGATAGAGCCAACTGCATATACGTTAAAATTTTATGCATGACACAAACTATCATACACAATTTTAGAAGTGAAGTGACAGAAAAAATGAAAAAAATATTTTTGGCTTACATAAAAAATACAAAGAATATATAAGGACTACTTACATATTAAAAAAAACTGTTATATAATAGGTAAAAGAGTAAAAGGATGAGAAAGAAATTAACAAAGAAGGAATAATCTCACAGCAATTAGAAGAAGAAACTAGTCAATAAAGGGGAAAAATTCTCCACTACACTATTAAGCAAGGCAATGTAAAGTATAACAAATTATTGTGCTTAGCTTTGGCAAAATAAAAAAACAATTTCCCATAACAAAATGGGAAGTCAATGCTATAGGCTTAGTTGACATGTCACTTCCTCAGGGAGTTCTTTCCTCTATATCCTGTACAATACTCAACAGTGCACTACACCTTCATTTGTATTGCTTTTCATAATAAATTATATACTACCTGTGTGATTATTTGTTCATCTGTCTCCCTCCCCCTTTGAACTATAAGACCCAAGAGGTCACAATCTGTACTTTGTTCGCCCCTGATTGATACCTACACAGTGTCCAGTATATGGGAAATATGAACATTGGTTAAATGAATAAGTAAATAAAGAAATGCATACTGATAGGTAAATGTAGATAACTACATTTAATATTTGCTTGTAATCACATTCATGCATTTTGTTCTCAGTTTCTCTCTCAAAGACATTCAAATCCAAGGTCTTCTGTGATTTCTTTGACTAAGATGGTGTTTTTTACACAATTTAAAAAAAAAAAAGAATTATATACTTTGTTTAAATCATTTTCTTTAAGGGTGCCTGGGTGGCTCAGTCAGTTAAGCATCTCCATGTGGCTCAGGTCATGATCCCAGGGTCCTGGAATCGAGTCCTATGTCAGGCTCACTGATCAGTGGAGAGTCTGCTTCTTCCTCTACCCCTCCCCCCTGCACATGATCTCTCTTTCTCTCAAGCATGCTTTCTTTCAAATAAAATCTTAAAAATAAATAAATAAATAAATAATTTTCTTTAAATCTTTATTATGATGCAACTATTTATAATCATATTAATACCAAATGTCATTTATTGAGCTATAGGGACTATTTTGGGGTGCTATTTTATTAAATCTTGGGGAAAAGTTCCAGATGTTATTGCCCCCCCACAACCTTTAGCTGGTAGAAGATATTTTCTCCATTTTTTAAAAAGATTAATTTGTCTGTTTGTTTATTTTAGAGAAAGAATACTTGGAGGAAGGGGGAGAGGGAGAGAGAATTCACAACCAGACTCCGCACTGAGCACGAAGTCTGACTTGGGGCTTGATCCCAGGACCCTGGGATCATGACCCAAAGTTAGCTGCTTAGCCTACTGAACCACCCAGGTGCCCCCAAATTTTCTCCATTTAAAAATGAGGTCATCTCTTCACAATCATATAATACTGATGGTGGGTGTCTTAATCAGTTTATGTTAGAACAAGATACCACCAAATGCGTAGTTTAAATGACAAACTATTTCTTGAAGTATGGAGGTTGGACATTGGAAATCAAGGTGCCTGCAGATCTGGTGTCTGACGGTGAGAGCCCACTACCTGATCTGTAGATAGGTGCTTTCTTGTTGTATCATCCATGGCTGAAAGAGGGCTAGCTCCCTTGTCTCTTCTCATAAGGACACTGATCCCTTTCATGAGGCTTTACCCTCATGACCTAATTACTTACCAAAGGCCCCACCTCTTAATACTATCATGCTTAGAATTAAGCTTCAGCATAAATATTTTGAGAGGACACGAACACTGCAGTGGAATGTGCATAATGCCACCCCTTCCATTACAGGGCTTCCCAATCTAAACATGGATTTGGATTCTATTACTAAATAGGTTAAGCCCAACTCTGAAGGTCAAAATTTATATTCATTAATACAATACCCCTGTTAATATTTGTAATTTGTCCATCACAACTAATAGAGCAGGTGCTAACTGTGGCCAGATTTTCCTAGCTGTTATGAAGAGGTCTACATACCCAAATGTAGACTGAAGTTGTTGATGTTTCCAGTTGTCAGCTGCACGTCATCTTGAATATCCTTAACAACAGGTGATGGGTACCTAATGTGCTCACTATAACCTGGACATTGGTTTCTCTCAGTCCCACCTCTTACTTTAGTCATTGCTGTGGGAGCCAATTTCTGCACAGATGCTGACCAGCTTTACACAGTCATTCTTGTTTGCCCCTACCTCCCCTGGGGCTCCTCTGACATGAAGGTTCAGGGCACTTATGGGATCCTTCCGGATGCTGGAGTATGGATAGCTCAAAAGTGGGTATTTAGCCCCAGAAGGTCCACCCTGCTGGGCTGATGGCTGAGTGTTTCTGGCTTTGGTCCCACAGAGGAAACTTTGGTGACATATTTCACGAGGCCATGACAAGGTCATAGTGGAAATGAATACCAGTGGCCTTCAACAATATCCAACAGGATGATACATCCTTTTATTGTCTTCCCTTCTTCCATATCTGACACCCTTGGTAACTCATTCTTTCTTCTTGGGATCACGTCCCAAATATACTACTTGCATGAAAACTTTCAGATTCTGGCACCTAAATATGGGAATGTGTTCAGGGTTAGGGAAGGATTTTTGGCTGTTGGAGGAGAAATCTGAATAATGATATAAATGCTATTGCTTGGCTTCTGGAATATAAGTTCATGTCCCTGATCAGTCCCTAATCAGAAAGATACTGTGTTTAGTATTGATTCTTTATTCCTCCTTTAGCTTTTATCTTCTATTTGGAAACAGATGTCACTTGCTTGCTTGCAGGGTTCCCAACTTCTTGCTTCTACGTGATACAGTTTATTAATTAGCCTCACACACAAAATCCTTGAAGGTGAAGCAATGGAAAAGAGAGGGGGTCGAAGGTTCTAGCCACTGAAATGATTAGATGGCTTTAAATACTAGCATTATCCCTATGTGGTGGGAAACCACCAAACTTTTTTTCAGGAATGAAATAACTTTTTAATAGTTACATTTAATTAAACTAACCTGCTGGTAATGTTTAAAGTGAGTTAATTTCATCACATTGTAAGTCTAGACATCATCTATTTGACATAAGGGATGAGGCTTTTAATTTCTGTTCCAGTTTCTGGTGTAACTGGACATACATAAATCTAATGCCATCCCAAATTTAAAGATACTATAAATATTTAGCTAAATGCTCCTCTTGCTTGTGCATAATTTTTATATCTTTTGTTTTATATAGCATACATTTGTCAGTTATGTTCATGCCTTCATTTTTTTACTAAATAAACTCATCATGCAAATTCTCTTTATATAATATTAATCAGTTAACTTGTACAGAGAGCTAAGCTAACAGTATTGTACTAATTATAGTGCTTGAAATAAAAATAATGTTTTAATGTATATTGATCAATTTCCACAGTTAGGTCTGTTGTTTAAAATTCAATGGCCAGATTATATTGGGAACTTCAATAAGCAAACATTATTCTATCATAATTTTTAAACAGATCTTTCATTTTCTGAGACTTAAGAGCTAGGATGCTAAGCCTGGTATGCTAAATATTGTATTCTGTACTCCATTTAGACTTTGATTTGGATTTAAAATTCAAAATCACTTCCATCATTTCTATCCTTGTGAGTGTGTGCCTGTGGGGATATTAAAATAGAGAAAGAGCTACTTGGAGAGATGAAATGATTGAATTTGATGCCTAAGGCCAGAAACCTCATTTTGCTTATGTTAATATGTAGAACTTCCTGCACTCCAATTCATGGCTAGTAAATGCTTTTTCTTGATTTTGTAAAATTCAGCATCGTATATCCCAGTTGAGAACCTTATTTCTTTTGTTGCAGATAGTGCTAGCAACCCATCTCAATCTAGTTTCTATTAGCATAGCTCAACTATGAAATCATTACACGTGATTATAGAAAATCTAAACCTATGTGTTGCTTTTTCTAATGTCATTTTATTTAAGATTGCAGATTGAGGCTATTGTAATCTTAGGTAAATCAGTAATTAACTTAGCAGAAAGATAGAATATAGACATAAAATTGTAAGACCTAGGAGGCACTTTCAGGGAAGAATTTTAATAAATATCTAGCAGGATATAATCCTTTTCAAACAAGTGCAAATGTCCTCAGTGTCTCGCCATGACAGAGTAACATTAGAAAGAAATATTTGTTTATATTGTCTTTAAATTAACTAGGTAACACATCCGTTTCAACAAAGCTCTATTGAACACCATATTCTTGGCATTCCAAGATGAATAATATAGTGTCTTGGGCCTGAGCATGTTCAGAACATAAAGTGAGATCGGGAGGAAAGAAGAGAAATTTACAAATACACAGTTGTAATTCAAAATAGTAAATGTTATAATGGATACATTTAAAAATAATTATTAAAATATAAAAGATAGAAATGAATGCTTGAGTCAATCATAAACGAAGCTTTCCAAAGAGAAAAGACATATGTGGAAGAGCCCACCAGCCGAGAATTGGGGTCAGATTATCGCAGATAGAAAGAGAATATTGTGTGTGAGGGCTAAGATTCTTGACAGACTATGTCATGTTTTAGCTGTGGGGAGCAAGGAAAGATGATGACCAGGGCAGAAGGCTGGGGTTGTCAGAGACAGGATAACTACAGATAGGTCGGGCATATATATATATATATATATACATATATAAACATATATATATAAACATATATATAAACTATATAAGATATATATATTTCAGTGTGTATATATTATGTATATATGCAATATTATGTATATATGTACATATATTATGTATATAATAATATATCATATTATATTACATTATATATATATATGTATATAAAATGCTAAAGTATTTAAGTTTATAAATAAGAGACTAATTTAATGAGATTTCTGCTCTAGAAAAATAACCAAGTTGGCTATGTGGAGGAGGAACTGGTGATAAGTATAAGGCAGAAGCAATGGTTCAGTGATGATAAAGTTTGAACCAAGGTTCTGGCATGCAGTGGTGACAGCATCACCTGGGCTTACTGACTGGTATATATGGAAAATGAAGAAAAAGGAAGAGTCAGAGGTGTTACCTGAAATCATCCTGCTGACAGTCATTTTGCCATCAGTGAAAGCATACAATGACAGAGGAGGAAGATTTGGGAGCTAAGGAGTTTTTGGGCATCAAAATATTACATTTGTTGTTTCTGATTTTTGTAATACACATAAAATTATGTAAAGAAATAATTATAGCAATGTATATTTGGGTTTATAACAGAAAATGATAGGATATATATATAACAATAAAATCACAAAAAGGGGTAAGAGTGGTAGAGCTATAATGGTGTAATATTTGTAGATCACACTGAAATCTAGTTAGTGTAAATCTGAGGCAGATTCTGATAAATTCAGATGTACATGCTAAGTCTTGTAACAACCACTAAGTAAATAATTTTAAAATTATGGTAAAAATGATTAAAAAGTTAGACTGTTACACTAGATAATATTCACTTAATGCAGTAAATGAAGACTAGAGTAGCAAAAACATAAGACATGTAGGAAAAAATAAAATGAGAAATGTAAATCCAACATCAATAATAATATGAAATGTGAATGGATTAAAAAATTCAAACAAAAGGTAGAGATTGTCAGACTAGATAAAACTGAATAAGAAACAATATCAAACTATATACTCTCTATAGGAGGCACAATTTAGATTCAAATATACAAATGAACTGAAGTAGGAAAATGTTAAAAGATACACCATGCAAGTTATAAACTTAAGAGGGCTAGAGTAACTATAATAATATCAGACATGGGGGGCATCTGGGGGGCTCAGTGGGTTAAAGCCTCTGCCTTCGGCTCAGGTCATGATCTCAGTACCTGGGATTGAGTACCGCATCAGGCTCTCTGCTCCTCAGGGAGCCTGCTTCCTCCTCTCTCTCTGCCTGCCTCTCTGCCTACTTGTGATCTCTCTTTCTGTCAAATAAATAAATAAAATCTTAAAAAAAATAATATCAGACAAAGTAGATTTTAAAATAAAAATGTTAGTAGAGATAAAAATGGACTTTTTATAATGATCACAGAGTTGATCCATTCCCCAGGAAAGGCCAAATTCTGGATCATAAAATAAGTCTTAATAAACTTAAAAGGATTGAAATAATAGAAATTACAGTTTAACCACAAGAGAATTAATAAAAAAATCCACAGATGGATATTAGGAAATACTCAAATATTTGCAAATTAAGCTGCAAGCTAATATGTAGTCCATAGGTTACAGAAAAATTCAAGGTGAATTAGAAAATATTTTTTAGGGGTGCCTGGGTGGCTCACTGGGTTAATCCTCTGCATTTGGCTCAGGTCATGATCTCAAGGTCCTGGGATCAAGCCCTGCATCCTGGCTCTCTGCTCAGCGGGGAGCCTGCTTCCCCCCTTTTCTCTGCCTACTTGTGATCTTGCTCTCTTTGTCGAATAAATAAATAAAATCTTTAAAAACAGGAAAATATTTTTAAAAAATATTCCTTAAGTAAACTAACTCCACACAGGGGGCTCAAATTCATGACCCTGAGATATAAATAACAATCAACTAAGAGAAATGTGGAGCTTTCATGCTTTTCTCTACCTGTGGAGTCATGGATATATTATTACATGTTATCAACCCAGCATCAATGTAAAGCAATATGCAAGGAGTACTGCTAACCAGGGAAGCTCACCTGAGTCTAGGTGTCCAGATTGTTCATTGCGGTTAAATTACCTACTGCTCATGTGGCTCTCCTTTGGTCTAGGCCTCCTTAGAAGTTGGGATAATACACAGAGTTTCCAGTTTCTTCAGAGGGCAGGCAGACACCACAGGGCCCAAAGCCCCATTGTAAAATACACTATTAGATTCTTTGGTGGCCAAAGCCCCAAGACAAACAGACACTTCTACTAGGCAGGATATTCTTGGGAACTATAGATCTCAGTAGACAGAAACCAAGGCCAGACTTCTTTCTGGATAAGATTAATTCTATACTACACAACAGAGAAAACCAATAGGGGGGAAATCTGTGTCACTGACAAAAATCTAGCCATATCGATGATCAAAAAAGAAAGAAGGCACAAATTACCAACATCAGGAAGAAAGAAAGGACATTACTACCAGTCTACAGCTATTAAAAGGATTAAAAAGGGAATATTATAATCAGTTTTTTTTTAAAAGATTTATTTAATCATTTGACAGACAGAGATCACAAGTAGGCAAAGAGGCAGGCAGAGAGGAAGGGAAGCAGGCTCCCCGCTGAGCAGAGAGCCTGACTCAGGCCTTGATCCCAGGACCCTGAGATCATGACCTGAGCTGAAACCGAGTCTGATGTTTAACTGACTGAGCCACCCAGACACCCCTCAGTTGGTATTATTTCATATATATATATATATATATATATCAGTCATTGAAAATTAAGATTTCTTTCTGAAAGCTTTATTTAATGAGGAATTAAATTTCTTTAAAAGGTAGAATTTCTCAAGTTATCTACTTCTTTGATAATTTGGATCTTTGAAAGAATTTATCCAAGTCATGTATGTTGCCAAATTTGTTGGCATGAACTTTAGCATTATAGCTTGCGCTCACCTAGTACCTGGATATTAGTTTTAAATATCATTCCTTCATAAAATGGAAAAGTGACTGATTCTAGGATTGAAGCAGGAAATATGCAAGTGGAGTCTGAAACATCTTGTACTACTGAAAAGTAGCCAAGTAAATGCTTAAAAAACAAATTTATATAAATGAGGTGTGTCAAAGAAACATAGGTGTCAAGTGAAGTATCTCCCCCAACTCCAGGGGCCAAAGCTGAAACAATTTCAGTAACTAAATTAATAAAGTAATATTGGAGTATAACTCAAGTATAAAATAAATATCCATGAGGCCATATTGTCAAATATGCATGGTTGAAGAAATTACTAAGTGGGGAATAAGTGATAAATTTCTCATGCATAAGAATTCCAAGAAAATTATGTAGATACCTCATCCTAAATGACGGGAGATAATGGTTTTCTTTTGAAGAGTACAGTCTGAAAAGGGCATGGGGAAAGAACAACTTTATAGTCGAGAAACCTGAAAAAAAACACTAAAAATCAGGCAATCATAGTATCAATATTTATAAATCATATTGATAACGTGTATCCTCATGAAATGACAAAAACGGCACTTTATCTCCATGATAATCCTTCCAAACACCTATAACTCCTAACCAATCGAACCTCAGACAAATTCCAACAAAGGACATCCTACAATATACCTGACCAATACTCTTCAAAACTCTCAAATTATCAAAAACAAGAAGTATCTAAGAAACTGTCATAGCCAAAAGGAGTCCAAGGAAACATGACAACTAAAGACACATTACTGTTAACTAAAGTCCATAGCTAAGACTTATTAAGATTTCTTTAATTTTTACAAAATTTGCCTTTTAGTTCCAGGATCCCATTCAGGATATCTTTAATTCTGAGTTCCATTCCCACGTCTGGTATAGAGATTACTAAAAGAAAGAAGAAAGAAAAAGGATGAATTTGTAAGGCTAAATTTCAGTTCTCAGTATATCATGGTATTATCATCATGTTAGACAAGTAGATGATGGAATAGAATAGAAACCATAAACAAATCGATACACATATACACAACTGATTTTTGACACTTGGGCAAAAGTAATCCAATGTGAAAGGATAAAATTTTTAACAAATTTGTGAGATACTTGAATAGCCATATGCGAAGGGAAAAAAATAAGCTCATCTATTACCTAAATTCACATACAAAAATTAGCTCAAATTGTGGCATAGCTCTATATGTCACAGCTGAAACTGTAAAAGTTCCAAAAGTAAGTGTAGAAGAATATCTTAATGATCTCAAATTTGACAAAGATTTCTTAAATAGGACGTATTAGGCAAAAATTGTGAAAGAAAACAATTAATAAATTGTATTTCATCAAAATTAAGGAATTTCGGACTTCAAAGATACCATTAAGAAAATGAAAAGATAAACCATGCACAAGGAGACAATATTTTCAAAACATATTCCTTGAAACTAATATAACACTGTATGTTAACTATACTGGAATTAAAATAAAATAAAATCTTAAAAATATTCCTGATAAAGTACTTTTTTCCTTTGTGTATATTAAAAACTACAACTCAATAATAAGAAGACAATCAATCAGATAAATAGGAACAAACACCTGAGGAAAAAAATCGTAACTCACACTTTCTTATAAAAGAAAAGATGGCCAAAGAAGCACCTAAAAAGATACTCAACATTATTAGTCACTACAGAAATGCAAATTAAAACCACAATGATGTATGTCTATGCATCTATTAGAATGGCAAAAAATTAAAACACGCACACACACACACACACACACACACACATAAAAAAACAAAAACAGTTCAAAACCCAAACCCTGACAACATCAAATGACGGCAATGATCAGGAGAAACTGGAACTTTTATACATTGCTGGTGAAATGCAAAATGGTATAGTCACCATGACAAGCGTTTTGAAAGTTTCTGAAAGTTGAGCACACATTTACCCTAGTTACCTAGCAGTTCTATTCATAATTATTCACCCAAAGGAAAGGTATTGGGTTATTCATAGCAACTTTTTTTATAATAGCCAGAAATAAGAAACAACCCAATCCCTAAACTGGCATTCTATATATTTGTTTGTTTATTTCTAATTGGGGTAAAATTCACATTGCATAAATTAACCATATTAAACTAGAGAAGACATTTAAATCATTTTGATTTCGATTAATCTTTACCAATAGTGAGTTTGTTTTTCGTCTTTTCTGTTTGTGATAAGGTTGTGAAGGGAGTAAAGGTTGCTTTGAATCTCACAGGTACTTACTAATCATCCTCTTTTGTGAGCATCATGTCAGTCTGACGCTTTCAGAATAAAGTTTTATCTTTTGGAACCAAGGGCTCTCTTCCTATTAGTCTTTTTGGATAGTATTTTGAGGTCAATATTCCATGCAGTGAACTTTTCCCACATGCTGGCATTCAGGACGCTCTTACCTTCTTTTTGCAAATTATCTAATTATCTCAGCTTCACGTCAGTAAAGTTACTGAATAACCAATTCATACTATGTTGTGGATATGAGAGAGGCTAGGGTACATGGTTCCTAACTCCCTTCTCCTTAATCCCTCCCTTTTATCTGAAGTCATAAATATCTTCTAGTAGTGGTGAGAGATTGAAGATCTGAAAGGTCTTGCTTGACTCTGAAAAGTCATCCTACACTTCATACGCAGGTGGTAGTGCCTGCTTAGGCTGAGCGCTTTTTCTACCTAAAATTCTCGTAGGTTCCCTGGACTTAGAAATAAAATATCTGGATAGTTCCCTATGGAGCCCTCCCTTGGCTCTCTACAGTATTAAGTGTGCTTGCTTTCTTCTGGAGGAGATGAAGTATTGATGAGGTTTTGAGTTGGAGGTATGGGTAGATGCCCACCATTTGACTACGACCTCAGGCTGAATTGGATTTGGAGAGATGAACAGGTGACTTGTGGAAACATTAGTAGCGGACAACCAGTTACCCTTTCTCAGGAGACAAGATCAAGAGGGTTCCCTATGCATTAATTCAATAGAAATCTGCACAGGAAAAGCTAGAAAATCCACACCCTACCAAAAGAAGTACAACTCTCTAATCTTTACATCCATGTCACTCTCATTTGCTCTAACTCACATTGAGCTATCAAATTTTGTGGCAAGCTATAAACTTGTTGAGTCATTAGCCTGCCTGGTTAATGGAGGAAAACTAAATTCCTGTTCCTGCATAATGACACTTATTCACTGTAGACATTTGCATCACTGGGAAATGATAAAACCTCATCCTTCATAATGAAGCTCTGGGCTGACAAAGAGGAAAATATAGTGTTGTGGGACAACTATGAATATAAAACAAGCTTAATAAAGAAATAGTGACAAATTATATTATGCAAAATGTAATGCAATAAAAAATGTTACTCATTGGAAATGTCATAAATAATCTAAATAGTTTTTGACTGTCAAGGCCTCGAAAAATATATTCCTTTAAAAATGAGGTGCAGAGGAGATGTCAATTTAATTGCCATCATATTTTGACAAGCTTGGAGATTCCCGTATTTGGCTTATTTGCTAAATTTAGATACTTGCTCAAGTTGAAATGAAGGGAGGAGCACAATTAGCCAGTTCTGCCATGTTATTGTTGATCTGGCGAGAAAGCTGTCAGCACTCCAAAGCTACAGGATTGTTACTTTGGTTTCAGATCAATATTTGGAGGATGTTGTAATCAGTTAGACAAGTGCATATTTACAAAGCAGGCGAGATCTCAGATTCTGTACCTGAACACCGGGGAAAATAATTGTCAAATTTAGAATATTACTCATCACGAGTTGTAGCTTCTGGAAAAAACTGTAGCAAGCCCTTCTTAATCAATTTGCCTGAGACTCTGGCTTTGAATCCAAGGACTTACATGCAGGATGACAATTATTTGCCTTCTTTTCATCAAGTATTTGGCATGAAGTTATATACTCTTGTCACCATTTGATACCTTACAAGCTTCTTTATTCTGATTTTACTGGGAAAGAATGTTCCTTCTCAGCCATTCAGCCATCCTACATAGCTTTTATTTAGCTTTTGTCCTTTTATCTTCTATGTCTTGGAAACTCGTTTTTTAAAAGATTTTACTTATTTGTTTATTTAACAGAGAGAGAGAACACAAGCAGGGGGAGTGCAAGAGGGAAAAGCAGGTTTCCCACTGAGCAAGGAGCCTGATGTGGGGCTCGATCCCAGGACCCTCTGATCATGACCTGAGCTGAAGACAGACACTTAACGATTGAGCCACCAAGGTGCCCCTGTCTTGAAAACTCTTATCAGAGGCCTAGAGGAGCAGCTAAGAAGTAGAGACATGACTTCAACATCTATGATATTTGGGAAAGTATTTAAAAAAAATTTTTTTTTTCTACTGGTTCATTAGGAAAGGGAATATCATGGAGCCTAGCCTTGAGTCTTATACAGTTTCCTACTAGGATCTGCTAAGAACAGAGCCTCCTACCTCTACCAAAACAAGAACTACCACTAAGCCTGTCTTTTCATGTGAGTCATAATGCAGAAAATAAAGGAGACAAGAAAGGAATCATCATTCAGATTATGGTGCATTGCTTCACCTCTATCACATCTCTATTTTTGTGTATTTTCTAGTGAAAAATTGGACTCACATAGGAGATGTTCCTTTCATGGATACAGTTGAGGGGTGAGCATTGAACACTGGGCATCCCACAGCAGAGACTGCATTGTTCAGTCAGTGACAACCTGCTTTCCCACCAAACCTTCCCAAACCTGCTCTCCATGAAGCTACCACCAATCCCTTGGACTTGATATGTATGAGACTAGTTTGGCATTTGGCTTTAGAGAGGAGATTGCAATCCTAAATCATGTATCATCTTTAAATGCCTGTGAAACCCTTGGTTGACACTGATATGTATACATGTATCCCATTTTGAACTTTTTTGGAAGTTTATGCATATTTCCCATTGTACGCTTTAAGTTCTCTTGTTGAAATCCTTTCATTGTTATTAGTTCTTCTGAAAATATTTCTAGAATTATTCATCATATTTTCATGTAATTTTCCTGGATCATTGACAATGACGCGCTTCATACTGTTACCTTCATAGGAACTAAGAAATAATTCTCAATAAGCTTATTAAAAATAATTGATATTTCAACTTTTTGATGTTATAATGATTACTTCTGCTATTTCTCCAATATGAAGAATTAAAATTAAAACTTCTATTTCCCAGAAGATTTTTAAAAGACTGGAAAGGGCACAGACTAGGAGAAGATATTTGTATGACACTTATCTTATAAAGGACTTGTATCCAAAATATACAAATTACTCTTAAAACCCAACAGTAAAAACAACACAAAAAATCTGTTTAAAAAAATGGGCAAAATATCTGAACATAAACCTCAACCCCCCCAAAATATGTACATAACAAGTAAACATATGAAAGGTACTCAATATCATTTTTCACTAGGGAATTTTAAATTAAAAGAATAAGATACCACTACACATTTATCAGAATTATCAAAATCTGAAGCTCTTACAAAACCAAATGCTGGCAAAAAATGTAGAGCAACAGGAACTTGTATTTTTTACTGCTGGTGGAAATATGAAATGATATAGCCACTTTGCAAGATAGCTTGGCAGTCTCATATAAAACATAGTCTTAGCATACAATTCAGCAGTCATACTCTGAAGAATTTACACAACTGCATTGAAAATATATGTTTGTTTAAGCAGTTTTATTCATAATTACCAGAATGTGGAAGTGACCAAGATGGTTAAACAAACTGTGGTACATTCATACAATGTCATAGTATCCACTGCTAAAAAGAAAGAACTATCAAGCCATGAAAAAACATGGATGAAACTTAAATGCATATTTCTAGATGGAAGAAGCCAGATTTAAAAGTTATAGCCTAGGGGCGCCTGGGTGGCTCAGTGGGTTAAAGCCCCTGCCTTGGGCTCAGGTCATGATCCCAGGGTCCTGGGATCAAGCCCAGCATTGGGCTCTCTGCTCAGCGGGGAGCCTGCTTCCCTTCCTCTCTCTCTTCCTGCCTCTCTGCCTACTTGTGATCTGTCTAATAAATAAATAAAATCTTTAAAAAAAGAAGTTACAGCTTATATGATTTTACCAAAATAATATTCTGGAAAAGGCAAAATTAAGGAAACAGAAAAAGATCAGTGGTTGCCAGATACTACAGGGGAGGAAAGGTAGGATGCATAAGTGGAATTCAGTGGATTTCTAGGACATTAAAACCATTCTGTATGATACTCTAATGATAGAAAAGTGACAGTATACATTTGTCAAAACCCATAGAACTATACAAAACAACGAGTGAACCCTAATACAAACATATCAACATTAATTCAATAAGTATAGAAATGCACCAACTAAGGCAGAATGTTAATAATAGTGGATACTGTGTGCAGAAGGGCAGGGAGAGGAGATATAAAAGAACTCTCAAGGGGTGCCTGGGTGGCTCAATTGGTTAGGGTCTGACTCTTGATTTCCGCCCAGGTCATGATCTCAGGGTCCTGAGATCAAGCAGTCCATGCTCAGCAGAGAGTCGACTTCAGATTCTCTTTCTCCCTCTATCTCTGCATCTCCCCGGCCCCATGCTCCCAGTGCACATGTGGCTCTGTCTCTTGAATGAATGAATGAATGAATGAATAAATAAATAAGTCTTTTTTTTTTTTCATTTTTTTTAGGTCAAAGATGAACTTATTGTTTATTCAAGCAGATTAACATCACTAGTTGGTTGGCCATTTGACAACATATTGGAACTAAGAATGCATTTTGTAAATGGTTGTGGTGGATCCAAAGATGAAAACCAAAAGTGAATAACTTGATAAAATTTTTCTCTTTAGGCACTTGGGTGGCTCAGTGGGTTAAGCCTCTGCCTTCAGCTCAGGTCATGATCTCAGGGTCCTGGGTTCATGCCACGCATCGGATTTCTGTTCAGCAGGGAAACTGTTTCTCTCTCTCTCTGCCTGCCTCTCTGCCTACTTGTGATCTCTCTCTCTCTGTCAAATAAGTTAATAAAATCTTTAAAAAAATTTTCTCTCTCATGGTCACATTTGGAATCTCTTAGTATGTATGCTATTCTTTAAAGCAAATATTATTTTATAATAATTTTAATAAAAATCTGTTTATAAATGTGAGGTTCCTTTCATAGTATTTTAGACTTAACTTTTAAAAAATGTATGCAAAGAATTTTAACATTAGTGTTTTCTTAAATTTTTAATTTTTTTTTATTATGTTCAGTTAGCCACTGTATAGTACATCACTAGTTTATGATGTAGTGTTCAATGATTCATTAGTTATGTATAACACCCGGTGCTCATCACAGCACATGCCCTCCTTAATAACCATCATCGTGTTACCCCTTCTCCCTCCCCCCATTTCCCCTCTGAAACCCTCAATTTGTTTCTTGGGGTCCACAGTCTCTCGTGGTTCATTTCCCTCTCTGATTTCTCCCCCTTCGGATTTCCCTCCCTTCCCCTATGCTAATGCTTACGTTCCATATATGAATGAAACCATATGATAATTGTCTTTATCTGCTTGGCTTGCTTCACTTAGCATAATCCCCTCCAGTTCCACCCATGTGAAATGGTGGGTATTCATCATTTCTGATGGCTGAGTAATATTCCACTATATATATGGACCACATCTTCTTTATCCATTCGCTTGCTGAAGGGCATCTTGGCTCCTTCCACAGTTTGGCTATTGTGGACACTGCTGCTATGAACACTGAGAGGCATATGTTCCTTCTTTTCGCTACATCTGTATCTTTGGGGTAAATACCTACTAGAGCAATTGCTGGGTTGTAGGGCATATCTATTCTTAACATCTTGAGGAACCTCTCTACTGTTTTCCAGAGTGGCTGTACCAGCTTGCATTCCCACCAAAAGCACAAGAGGGTTCCCCTTTCTCCACATCCTTGCCAACATTTGTTGTTTCCTGTTTTGTCAATTTTTGCCGTTCTAACTGGTGGAAGGTGGTATCTCATTGTGGTTTTTGATTTATATTTCCCTGATGGCTAGTGATGTTGAGCATTTTTTCATGTGTCCGTTGGTGATTTGTATGTCTTCTTTGGAGAAGCGTCTGTTCATGTCTTCTGCCTATTTTTTGTCCGGGTTATTTGTTTTTTGATTGTTGAGTTTGAGAAGTTCTTTATAAATAAATAAGTCTTAAAAAAAAAAAAAAGAACTCCATACTTTCTGAAAACCCAAAATTGCTCTAACAAATAAAGCCTATGAAAATGACAACAACAAAAACTTAACAAATTACATTGTTTTCTTGATGCTGTGATTATTATTTAAGCTCTTTCTCCAATGTGTTCTCTTTTATTTTTATTCATCAAGTACCTGGTGCTTTTTGACTCAATCTTAAGCTGTAAATATATGCACAAAACCATATATTTTTCATGTTATTTTAAGTATTGTTTCTACGTCATTCTTCTAGGATGTAAGAACTTTCATTCTAATATAGTTTTATGTGTGTAGTATACAACTGTGACAGCATGACTTTGATACATAAAATATTTATAAAGAATATACAATCAGAAACTATGAAGCAACTGTAATTGACTTCACCCTTTAGCTTCTTATCAAATTGAGAATTGTCCTTACTGATTGGTGCAAAGCAATGTGTAATAATGTGTGATTGATTAGAAATCATTTAGTAGGGGATGGCATGCCGAATAACTGCCATCCCAATGAAAGCAGAGAGTTAGATAATCTGGTAGTGTAGGTTAGCTCTGCTTCTGCATACACGATTTCACTCTCAAAGAACTTGTGAGAAGAACAATTTCATATATTATGGAATAAGTGGAATTATGGAATAAATAAACCCAATTGTTTGTTGGGTAATAATAGCTCACATTTGAGTTGTGGAAACATGTTAGGCATTGACAGAGGGCTTGGCCCTCTTAATCTTAAACCACTTAATCTTTACATTAGTTCAATGAGGTAGGTGCTTTTACTCTTCCCATTTTACAGATGAGAAAACTGAATCATGCAAGGTTAAATAACTTGCCTAAGTTTCCAAAAGCAAACGAGGGGCAGAACTGTGATTGGATGTTGGGCAGACACTCTGGCATGCGTGCAGTTCTCTACACACCTCTTAGTAATAGAAAGTATGGATGCAGATGCTAGAACCTTGATTTTAAAAATACACGATCTAGTGTGACTTTTAACTCGGGACTTCTGGTGTTCAAAGTACTCCTCAAAACCTCACTTATCAACCCTGCTTGGTCTTGTGTCTGTAGAGAGAAAGCAGATACCACTGTGGGCCACTGCCTGACTTGCTCAAGTTCAGCTCCTAGAACTTTGTCCTAAACTCACTGGGTGACACAGCTGACTTGGTTTAGGCTGTCTCTCTGTGTCTCAGTGAACAGGCTCAGTCTGAGAGGAACAACTTACATGATTGTGCTCCTGGAAGGAAAATGAGATCACCAGATACTGCTGAGAAAAGCCAGAGCGATTGTCAGGTGCACAGACAGACCCATGGGAATCATGGGTACAAAGAATACAAAAGAAAGCACTTATGTATTGGTCAAAGCTAGTTTTTCGTTAATACTTTTGAAGGCGATGCACACTGAGTTTTAGTTTTCCAAGTTTATTCTTTGCAAACTGCTATATATTCTAAACTTTTTACCGATTGCTAGTTATATATCAAACAAACATATCTGGCAGAGACCTTTTCATAAGACTGAAGAGATTGAAATTCCTTTTCATGATAAATTGGAAGAAACTAAAAAACAACTGGGAACAAATACCGCCACTTTTTTATTGTCTAAAGTTCGCAGAATTCTAAATGTAATCTTCTCACTGCTCTGGTGGCATACAGAACACACACTGAAATGTGAGGGAGGCAGCCATTATAAAAACGGATTAAAGATCCTATGAAATCAATGAACAGCATAGTCTTTGTGCAATTATTTTCACTTTCTCTTCTTAAAATGTGTAATGAAGTAAAGTGATACATATCACCTTCCTGTAATTTCCTTGAATTGAGTTATAAGAATTGTAAATGGCAAGAGAGATACCGAACTGTAAAGATACAAAGCTATTTTACAGAAGATGGCCATTACCATACATTTGAAAACTTAGGATCACAGACTCTCAAGAATGAATTTGAAACTAAAGGTGACAGGGATTTTTCTCTTTTTCTGTGGGCAAAGGGATCAGTACTTTTTGAATATTAAAGAAAAGAGGTGTGTAGAATGTTCAATGAGAGAGAAGGGAGATCGCAGCAAGATGGTGAGCACAGAATAGACTGCCTAATTCAAGGGTATTTTCCCACCTGTACAAAAGATCTATTCTAGATTTGTCTGGACTATAATTTTGTATTAAACTAATCATCCTTGGTGTTCCTCATACAAGAGACCCTATTATTATATCGAATATATTGCACACTCATAAGGAATGCTATGTGAACTTATCTGGGGAGAAACTGCACAGCTGCATTGAGCATGATAACATACAGAAAGGAGAGCTGATTATTTCACCTCCAAACCAATGTTTGGAACAATAAGAGAAGATTTGTTTTACTGTATATTCGGAAACATACTAGGATTCGAAAAAATGTGGCCTTTGACCCCACATGACTCATTAGTTGTAAAACTAAATTCATATGGGCAATAAAATTGAGACAGATTTTGATTGGTATAATCCGGAGAACAAATTGGAAAAGAAAAACAGTAAGATAGAAACTGTACAAAATAAACAAAACTGTTCCAAAAAATATAATAAAGTGTTTTCTATTGACAGAATTATACAAATACACTGAACAACCAATTTTCTAGGAGCTTATTATTGCTTATAAAGCTTATGTAATTAACTCTAATATTGATTTATGCATGTATGTATGTATGTGTAATTCTCATCGGACTCAAGAATGAAATCGAAGAATTAGGTGAAAACATGTGAATGTATGGGCTACACATATGATTATCAGCTCGCATATGTTAAAACTATGTCATGTTTGTGTACATTATCTGTATTCTGATTACTCCAGAATGCTTTCTGTCAGAGTAGTATGATCCACTGGATTCATACACAACCGGAAACTGGAAAAGTGAAAACTGTGGACTTGGCCCAATTACATGGCCGGTGCTTGAAATTCTCTGGTTGACGGAGTTGTCAAAATGTAGTCCCAGCAGCTGCCCATTCTCTCCCCCTGGGGGCATAGACATAGTGTGAAAATTTCTGAGCCATCACTTAATCTGCCCCACTTAGCCCTTACTCACTGCATGTCTGTGCTCTCCATCATGGTCAACGTTTTGGCTCAACGGATGTCAATGCCTGCCTTTCACAACCTTAATTTTCCAGCCTTTGGCATGGCATATCCAAGTACCAAATTCACTGTTATTTGCCATGTGAATGTTGACAGCTTCTCAGTTCAAAACGTATGGGCAACACAACTCCAGCTAGTGGAATGGCATCTACATGGAAAATGTCGAGAGATAGCAGAGCTCACCCTAGTGGAGTTGGCTGACTTCTGGTTTCAATGATTCCACCTCTAAGCTACTTCTCAAGTCTTCCTCACAGAGAAAAATAATAGAGTCAGCTTTGTGGTCTTCCAAGAAATCATGTCCATGAAACAGCAAAAAGTGTTAAATACATTATGTCCAATATCATGCAATGTGAATATCGTAAGAATAGGATGAGAAGGTTGAGGGAAGCAAGTTGTTTTTGAGAGACAAGCACTGGTAAACTAAATAAACCACCTCTCTTTCCCTTATATGCTTTCTATTTTTTTAACTAAACAAAATTAGTAACCAGAATACCATATCCTGGTCTGCATAAAATCACTTTCACCTACATAAAAAAAGGAAGGGATTATATCTTATGTTTTTTACCTGTTTTGACATGAGTGTAAGGTTTTCACACAACTCTAGGGGAAATCCTAAAGTACAAATGTCTACCCTGTATGTCATGGTGTCTTATAAAATAATGTATTAAGTAAAACAACTCTATGACAGCTGACAATAGTCACAGTCTACTTCACATAAAAAATGTGTATGAAATCAGGAAAAGAAAGCACTAGCTGTTTTTGTTGTGGTTTCAGCACCTCTGGCATTTTTGGGGTATCTGAGTTGACTGTCACCTTTACTTTTTTCTCTTCCAAAATGTATTCTCACTGGGGTCTGTTGTGACATGTGCAATATCACCTTAATCTCCACATCACTACTTCTAGCATGAAAACTTTGCTCTTCAAAGAGAAATAACTACATTGTTATTGGAAACAAAATTACATTATCTCCAAAAACTGAGCCCCATGAACCTGTCCTGGTTTATCAACCTTAAAGAAAAATCAGATATCAGTTGTTCTGACTTGGAATAAGATTTTTTTTTTTTTTTTTTTTTTTTGAAGAAAGATGATCTCAAGACATAACAGAAAAAAATGTGCCCCTTGTTAACAGTCTCTTGTATTGTGGAATAAGTTCTGCTAAGAAAAATGTGAAACATATTGCTTCGTGTATTTTAAGAAAACATTCTGAATTATCTGATGAGTTGAAATGCAGCTAGCCTCATTGTAGTAGATTGGAAGGTGAGTGTTAACTGAGTGACAATCAAATTATGACCAGGAGGTTTGTGTTGTATTCCTCTTCGTGTTCTTAGGTCTCCATATAATGTCAGATCTTTAACTGATTCTTTTTTTTTAAAGATTTATTTATTTATTTATTTATTTATTTATTCGAGAGAGAGAGAGAGAGAGAGAGAGCACAAAGGGGAGGAGTAGAGAGAGTCTTAAGCAGACTCTGAGCTGAGCATGGAGCCTGATGCAGGGCTTAATCTCATAATCTTGAGATCACAACCTGAGCTGAAACCAAGAATCTGAAGCTTAACCAACTGCACCACCCAGGTTCTCCTATAATTGATTCTTAATAAATAATTGCTCAGTGATTGAAACTATTGTACTTCTTACCTTTAGATCTTTGCATGTGGTGGGGATTCTTTGGGGTCCTCTTTCCTGATTCTTCATTCCCATATGAAAAACTTCTATAATAATCTTTGAAACAGCTCATCCAAATTCTTCCCTAAATCCATTTTTCTACTGTAGTCTCCTTATCTTTTTGCTGCTCAAGTATATTTAGCACACAATATCACATTGTTTTCAGGTATGCAACATAGTGGCTTGACAACTCTACACATTGTGCTATGCTCGTCACAAATGTAGCTACCGTCTGTCATAGAATGTACAAATCTATATTACTACAACTTAGTGGATAACATTTGTTTTTGTCTTGGTTTTCCCCAGTATATTGTGAGGTCCTAGAAAATGCAGGATATCATTTGATTATATTTATTGAGTGCCTGATCCTGTGGCATATAACACACTGAGAGGATTTAGTATTTCTTTCTTTTTTTTTTTCCAAGATTTTACTTATTTATTTGAGAGAGAGTACAAGCAGGGTGGGGAGGGGCAGAGGGAGAAGCAGACTCCCCACTGAGGGCAGAGCCTGATGCAAGTTTGATCCCAGGACTCTGAGATCATGACCTGAGCCAAAGCTGGATGCTTACCTGACTGAGCTACCTAGACACCCCAAGAAGACTTAGTGTTTCTTGATTAATTCCAGGACCACTAGGATTCATTGAAGGTTCCATTTTTTACTGTAAGCCACACAACATACTGGGAAATCATTTGAGGTTGTAGCTATTTGTAATGATGTATAACATGATAAAAAATGGAAAATTTCTGTTTCTCCAGATAAAAACTTTCTATCTACTGAATACCAACTTTCTATCTTCAGTGGCCTGCTTCCTTCAGGCAGAAAGGGAAAAGTGTTCAGTTTAACATGTGATAACTAATACAAGTCACTAGGGATTTCTGAATAAGTGCATTCTGCACATATATTAAATGTCATAGCTAGTGATCCAAAAATGCAGATGTGTTTCCAGAAGTCCAGAATGACTGCCTTTTATCTTGGGTTCTCTGTGGTATGAAACAATTTTCTCTAAAACTTCTAACTCCCCTCAGACTTCATCAAAATCAATTGTTTTGAATTTAAAAAAAAAGAAACTGAAAATATTCTCATATTCCAATACAAAATCTATGCCACATGACATAACTTATTAATGTATCACATTAACAGCTCATAATATATTCATGTTTGCAAGTAGGACATTTAATCATATGAATTCCTGTCTATGCAAGCTCTGTTTATCGTGGGACTAAAATGGGAACTGCAATCACAAACAATGAGCTCATACAACACTATTGATATAACCATTTTATTATTATGTTATTTATTATTTATTGAGTTCTAGCCTCTCTGTTGAAGATTAAAGTATAGTATTAAACAGAAACAAAAACTTCAGCTAATATGCTAATTGCTTTATTCTCCAAGATTGAAGATCCCTAGAATTAAACTTGATTTTGTTAATTTTCTGAGAGCAAATAGTGAATCTCTGTCAGACTTGGTGATGATGGGATGGAAAGAAACCAGAATTATTTTCTTGATGCCCCACCTTCCACTTTGCCTACTCTTTATTTTTAATTTTTCTCTTATTGGGGAAGAAAAATTTTCCTCTAGTCTTCAAATGTTCTTAGGGTTGGTCTAATAATTAAATTGACATGAGACAGATTAATAGGAGAAAATCAAATTTATTTTCATACATACAGAAATCCCACATACATGAGAGGTTCAAAGATAAAAAGGTAAAATGAGGTATATATGCCATGCTAAGCTAAGATGTGGGATAAGGGCCTGGGACTTCAAAGGGGAGGAGGGCAATTCATAAGGCAATAAAAACAAAACCAGAAGTTTAGAAATTAGATGTATGCCCTATCATACATATAGGTCACTCAGATCAAATGTATCTCTGATAAAAACTTTCATTCTGAGAAAGAACCACCCCCCCCCAATTTAAATTTTCTTGGTAGTTAAGGAAGGAGCAAAATTTCTCTTGAGCCTTCTGGGCCTTGATTACATTCAGCTCAAAATAGTCCACATACCAAAGTGGCACAATGTAGGGGCACTTGTTCTGAACCCCTTCACTCTCAAGGCCAGATCCAAGTTTTCTAGGACTTTAAGTTTACACAATTTGGGGATCCTTCTTTAAGAAAAAGAATACTGTATTAGTCTGCTTCAGTTGCCATAACAAAATACCATACATTAGGTGCTTAAACAACAGGAATTTCTTCCCTCACAATCTAGAGGGTCAACGTCCAAGATCAAGGTGCCACTAGAGTTGATTTGGGGTGAGATCTTTCTTCCTGGCTTGAAGATGGCCATATTTTCTCTGTGTCCACAGATAGTCTCTTCTGCATGTAAGAGGGAGAGAGAGAGAGAGAGAGAGAGAGAAAGAATTGTATTGAGAAAGGCATGATGATGTCTGTGGTTCAAAAAGCAAACCTATTAGCAGAGGTTGTTGCTCAATTTATGCCTTGTGCCTACCTATAGACCAATTATGAGTCAAGGGCTTGGGATGTTAAGATTATTCCATCCTTTATTGGATGGAACAACTATGCTTAGGATAACAGTTTCATGTAAAAAAAATGGTAGAAATGTAGTCAGGGATATGTGTGGCAGTATCATAGAGAAAAGATAAATCATACATTTAGATAAATGTATTTAAGATTCAAAATATATATTCAGACAAGTTTAATTAAGTTCTCAGGAAAAGGGTATTTTTAAAGGGATTCTCTGTGTCCCAGAGAAAAAGAATGCCAATCTATTATAAAATTTTATACAATTTGAAATCAATTTAATTTTTGTATTGAGTAGAACATGACATTTACAAAACATATGGTTAGTATCCAGGTAAATTAAGACCTATCAGCACTGCATTTATCTGGTAAAATGCCCACATTTTCATCAACTTAAGTTAGACAATTTTTCTAACATATGTTAGACATAAATGTGAGTAATGAATTGTGCCAATTTGAAGATTAACTTTAATTTGCATAATATATTCCAAAACCTCATGGAAAGAACCTATAGGACTATTGGGAACTAGAATAGCCTAACTGCTCTAAGAAACCGTATGTTGTCCTTTGGTGGATGAGAATCCATCCATAATTCGCCTTTACTTTTTCTTTATTTTTCTTAAAGGATGCTTTTTTTTTTTCCCAAATGTACTATGATACTGGTTTTTTTTTAATTTAGTTTTTTATTATAATTCCAGTACAGTTAACATATAGTGTTATATCAGTATCAGGTGTACAGTATAGTGACTCAACAATTCTACACATTACTGAGCACTCATCATAAATATACTCTTTAATTCTCATCCCTGTCACCCATCCCCCCACCCACCTGCCATCTGGTAACCAGCAGTTCATTCTCTATAGTTAAGAGTCTCTTTCTTGGTTTATCTCTCTCTCTCCTTTTTTCCCTTGATTCATTTGTTTTGTTCTTAAGTTCCACATATGAGTGAAACCATATGGTATTTGTCTTTCTCTGACTGGCTTATTTTGTTTAGCGTTATACTGTCTAGAGCCATCCAAGTTCTTGCAAATGGAAAGATTTCATTCTCTTTTTTATGGCTGAATAATATTCCATTGTATATATGTATATGCCACATCTTCTTCATCATTCATCTATCGATGGATGCTTGGGCTGTTTCCATAATTTGGTTATTGTAAATAATGCTGCAATAAACATAGGGGTGTATGTATCCTTTTGAGTTAGTGTTTTTGTATTTTTTTGGGTAGACACTCAGTAGTGCAATTGCTGTGTTATAGGGTAGTTCCATTTTTAAGTTTTTGAGGAAACTCCACAGCGTTTCCCAGAGTGGCTGTGCCTATTTGAATTCCCACCAACAGTGCAAGTGGGTTCCTATTTCTTCTCATCCTCTCCAACACTTTTTGTTTTTTGTGTTTTTGATTTTAGCCATTCTGACAGGTGTAAGGTGATATCTCTTTGTAGTTTTGATTTGCATTTCCCTGATGATAAATCATTTTGAGCATCTTTTTATGAATCTGTTGGCCGTATACATTTCTTCTTGGAGAAATGTCTATTCATATATTCTGCCCAATTTTTAATTAGATTATTTGTTTTCTGGGTGTTGAGTTGTATCAGTTCTTCATATATTTTGGATATTAACTCTTTATCAGGTATGTCATTTGTGGAAAAAAAAAAGAGAAAGAAGAAACATCATGACTTAATTAAGGCACAAGTTATGAACCAATAGCATTTAACACCAGTTATTTCAGGCAACTTGAAGCTCCTAAAAAGAAATGTTGAATCTTTCTTATAATACCTTGGAGTGCCCCCTGACCTGTGATAAAACAAAACATTCCCTAGTCTAGTACTTTCAAAAGTAACTGTTATATTTTTGTATGAAAGAGCTAATTTTGTGTTTGGTTAGTGAGAGGAAATTATTTTAGGCAAATAATGTACTCCCACCAGTAGATATCAACTTGTAGATTTTTGGGGATGTTCATGCCAGTTAGGTGTGAATTAGGGTTTCTGTGAGATACAAATGGACACAAAATATAAGTCAAAGTGATAGATATAACCCTTACTGGTGAGAGATTAGAGCATCATAGGCTATAGTGTGGTAGTTAATTCTCAACTGGAAGGCAAAGAATCTTTTTTACAATTTTAAGATCAGTTTCTAGGATATTGTAATTTCTGATATTACAACATTCTCCACTATTTAAAAAATAATATTACCTTTGGGAACTATTTAGATAGATATTAGAATAAAGGAAATATTAGACTTTTCACTAGAATGTGTTCCTCTGATTCATTTCTGTTAATTTTCCCCAGGTGAATTTAATTGTTCTTCGTCTGACATATTAAGTTGTTAATGAAATTCATTCAAGGCTATGAACTTTCCTCTAAATAAAGCTTTGGCTGAGTTTCCTAAGTTTGATATGTAGTTCTAATTATAATCATTTTCCATGTTACAATTTTGATGTTTTCCAAATGTTAAGTCGTATTTTGTTAGTTTTCCCCTAGGTGATTGGGTTTATTTTCCATATAGTTAGATTTGTTTTATGCTTCAACTTTGTTTTATGCTTAAACCTTGTCATTAATTTTTAGTTTTTCAGTACTGTTCCTGGGAATATTGAGTGGCACAGGTGTTTCTTTTATGTATTCATGGAGATTTTATGTAGCATAATTCTATAGTTTCCAAATATAGTTTCATTTTTTTCTTTAAAATCTGAGAGAACTAAAATTTATCTTCTGTAATACAGATTCAATTTTTTGCACCATTATGCTGTGTATATCTTTCAACATAGATATCAATTTTGTTCATTTCTGTCCTATATTTCTTCATGTCTTCCATCCCCCTTTCAATCTTTCTTAACATTTTTTTATATCTGTGCACTCATATTTCTACAGTCTATGTTTTTTCATCTATAAAAGATCAAAAAAATTTTGACATTTATTTCTTCACTTTGCAGCAGATCATTTTCAAAGGTATACCTTTTCTATAAGACTTCTGAATTCTATTCCTTGTCTTTTTTTTCACAAAATGTATTTATAGATGTCATGTTGCTTTTTCTTCTCTACTTATTCTCAAATTAAGCAAAATATGTAAAGGGTTAACCTGTAATTGGATTGCACTGTATCCATCCTCTGTCACCTATTTGATTATAGATTTATAGCTAGATGTCAGATTGACATGTATGCATAATTGACGGCCTAAATCCCAGTTTGGGCAAGAATTCATCCACTGGAAGTCAGTTCTAATAGGTCAATGTTCATTTGGAACATGAGAAGCTATCATAACCACCCAATACTAATGCCAAATCTATGTTATTTTATTTTTTGTTTTTGCAGTGTTTTACCTGTGAAGGTAACTTCTTACAAAAAATACTGACCATAACCTCATCTTTTTTATACTTTCTATTCAGTTTTATACAACTGGTAGTGTCTTTGAAGATGTAGGTTAATTGGGAGGTTAGTTGAGGAAAAGGCAGAAAAAGGGTGAGGAACAAGTACTATGCTTGTTTCATGGTCTGTACTTGAGGACAAAAAGGGCTGGTTACTTAGTTTTCTAATTAGTAGAATCCCTTATTAAGGAAATAAAGGTATGAGAATTAATGAAGCATTATCATTTTTTCAGTATATCTAAGATATATCATAAATGGCAACTGAAGGTTTTTCTTTCTCAGTCTAGTTTTGCACATACTATAACTAATGTCAGTTTTTCCTAGATTCTGGCATTATGTCTTATGAAAGTTTGATTTCCCGTGTTGTTATTTCTACTTTTTCTTGGAAAAAGAAGGAACTGTGAGAACTTCTATTAGGAGTTGGGGAATCCTACTTATCAGATGCTCTTCTGAACTGTAAATCCTTATAGATAAACAACAACAACAAAAAATAAGGTATGGAGAAATGGAACTTTCAATTAAGTGTTTGAACTCTGACCTTTTCTGCTGGTATAACCATAGAAAGCCACTAACTAGCATCTTCTTATCTGTAAAATTGGAAGATTAGATTTCATGATTCTTAAATTTCACTTATGTCTAAAATACATGATTTATTATACTGCTTATATATCATGCGTTAGAGTCAAATTTTCCAGACATGAGCAAAACTGATATTAAGGCAAAGATATGGAACTCATTCTCATTTACACTCAGAAAGACCCTTCAAGCAGACAACTTAATAACTAAAAGCCCTTGCCATTTCTTCCCACTCCAGTTAATCAAAGGAGAAATGGGACAGCTATGAGCCACTTAAATAGGTTTTTAAGTCTATTGTAAGGCATTTTGTTTAAAGAAAAGTATGTATATATAATATATATGTATTATACATATTAATATATATGTATACATATTATACAACTGACCTTGGAATAATGCAAGAGCTAGCGACATCAACCCTCCCCCACCCCTGCATAGTCAAAAATCCCTGTATAAACTTTGAGTCCCTCAAAGCTTAACTACTAATAGCCTACTGTTGACCAGAAGCCTTACTGATAACATAAACATTGATTAACACATATTTTCTATATGCAATATATTGTATACTTATAATAAAATAAGCTAGGGGAAAATGTTATTAAGAAAAAATCACAGGGAAGAGAAAATATATTTACAGTACCATGTTGTATTTATGGAGTAAAAAAATCTCATGTATGAGTGGACCATGCAGTTCAAACACATGTTGTTCAAGGGCCAAATATATATATATATATATATATATATATATATATATATATATATAAAATGTTGTTCTCGTGTAAACTCTCTCTTTCTCTCTCTCTCTCTCTATATATATATATATATTGTTCAAGGGTCATCTCTCTCTCTATATATATATAGAGAGAGAGTTGATCCTTGAACAACATATTATATATATAATCCTGGATATATATATCTACTACATAGATATATATATCTAGAAACATAAGAGTTTAAAATATATAAATAAAAAGTATAATGTATATATACCTATATGTGTGTATACATATATATAGACATATAGGTATATATACATATATTTTTTAATTCTTGTGCTTCTAAAGAAAGATTTTAACTTAGTTATTTGTTTTTATGTCACTGAAGACAGCATGATTCTCTCAAAATCTTGATATCCTTTTAGGTAAGTGGTTGTTCATCCTAATGGTCTTTGACAGGCAACAACATGATGGTGTCTCTGTTTATCTTGGGAGGACAGAACTAGGTATTAATGAAATGTTGCAAATGCAATTATTCTCATCTCTTTGGATAGGAAACATCAATAATGTGGTTTTTAATTATTACATTTTTGAGGTTTTGTATAATTTATAAGAGGCTATTTATTTAGGGGCAGAATTACTTTCTTGCAGATAAATACCTATTAATCAGAAATAATTTGACTATTTAAACATGTTCAATTTAATGGTCATTTCTCAATGCACATACAATTACAAATTTTCTTCTGGCTTGGAACAAGGCTGAGAAAAAGCTTTCAACAAAAAGTGTTTGAAGGGGTGCCTGGGTGGCTCAGTCATTAAATGTCTGCCTTCAGCTCAGGTCATGATCCGGGGTCCTGGGATCAAGCCCAGCATAGGGCTCCCTGCTCAGCAGGGAGCCTGCTTCTTCCTCTCCCTCTGCCCCTCCCCCTACTTGTGCGTGCTCCCTCTCTCAAATAAATAAAATAAAATCTTAAAAAAAAAAGTGTTTGAAGTCTTCAAGAAAGTTGATACCTTTAGCTTTTTCTGTTATTATTTTTAGAAAGCAATTATCGTTTTAAATCTGAAATAGTTTTTATTACAAATAGCAACCTCCTAGCAAATTAAGATGCTTTTCATTTCAAGTATCTTTTCCCAGGTGGGTTAGTTAACATTTACTCTACATTCTTCAGAATTCAAATTCCAAGTGTTAAACTGTTATTTTATTTATCATAGAATTCATCTTTAAGTCAAGATATGGCATGCAGAAGAACACAATTTCTGAACTTATTTTGGTAGCAAATTTATGAAATTTTGAAAGAAAAAGATACAAGCCATTAGTGGCACACTCTGAGCTCGTGTTGTTTAGAAAAGTCAGAGAAGATTTATAAGCTAAAAAAAATCTAAATCAGTCTAGTTTAGAAGGTACTGTGCCAAAAATAAAAATTTAAAGAGGACTGTGCCCTGTTTGCTTAGGACAATGTTCTCAAAGTTTTCCTGGTAAGAAGGAATCTCACAATATTTGTCCAGCCTCGTGTGCACAGCTCATCATAAAGACCTTTTTATTACAACTGGGTCTCCTATATTTTTGCCCAGTAGCAATTGCCACTACATGAATCGGGCCAAAAGAGAAGAAAAAAATATCACTGAGAGTTTTTGAAAATGAGACTTATATACAATTAATGGATCATATCATATGCAAAGTATATATTCACCAGTTCATATCTAAAAGTCCTTAGGAGTCACAAAAACAGAAAACTGGTGAACGAATGACCAGTATCAAAATTATTGTACAAAGTGAATCCAAGTGACCCCAACAGATGACTTCCCAAAGTTTGAGCCACTCTTTCAGATAAACTAAATTTTCCTTTAAAGTTAAAAGTCTGTGTGTTTGAGCAGTGGATAAAAATGCCCAACCTGTGGGGATTATAAATTGTTGTCAGATCACTTAGGGACCACATTTTCATTAGCCCCACTTTATGACTGCATTATCCAACTCAATAATGGACACTTGTCTTTAATATTTTTTGTTTCTTTGTCAAGGTTAGGCACAATAATATGGAGCTCTCTGAAGACTCAGAGCATTGCTACTGAGCACTCACTGTGTGTCAGATGCTGAGTACTTCTTATTTTGTATGCAGTCCTCTCAATGCTGATGCTGAGTAATTACCACTTCACTGTCAGGTTCCAGAGAAATCTTAGATAGGAAGTGATTTGTCCAGGAACACAAGATTACTTTTTGGTTAAAAATAAAATCAATGCTTTTCTCTTTAAGAATATTTTTTTTTTCTTGCAAATACAAACTTTTCATTGTTGAGGCCAAAAATTCCAAATCAAAGTAGTGGACAGGAAAGAACTAAGTGCCAGTCATTTTCTAAGGCACTTCTTAAAAGCACCGCCTCTGTGTAAATCTAGTTTTGGTGGTTTCTCTTCTTTCAGAGTACTTTGTAACTCTGGTGAAAGAACTTAGTAAATTATTTTTGTGCCTAAATTTAATCCCTTATTTGTTGATCTTTGAGGTGAACCTTGACTTTGTCTTTTCCTAAAGCTATGAGCACAATGGGTAGGTTGTTTAAATAATTTGATTAATTGTTGCAAATACAATTCCAAATGAGTTTATAGTTTTGATGACAGTCTCCCCAAAACCAACAAACCTAAAACAAACAAATAAAAACAAAAGAAAACCAACCAGAGTCTCACAATTTCTCATTCCTGTTTCACCTTCTGCATCAAGATTGGAATAGGACCAAATATCTGAACTCATGGAGAGTGACATGGGAAGTTTTGCCCTATAAATTTAATTCTGCTGGCTTCTAAAAAATATGTTATTTTGAATCCAAATCCTATTTCCATCCTTCCAGCAAGTTCATAGTCAGGATTACTAATACATACAAAATATAAATCTGACATTCCCCTCAATATTTTTGAAGTCTTTATTAACACAAAATATACTAGACTGAAAAAATAATTATGGTATAATCACACATTAGCAAAGTTTAATGTAAGAGGTCAGGTATAATAAAAAGATTTTATGTAACATTTTGCTAATTGGGTAAATGGAGTATGGGTAATTAAAAAATATTTTTCTGCATTTTTAATTCATTTATCTACAAATATTTGTTGAAATCTAGAAATGTGCCAGGAACTGTGCAGAGAGAAAATTACCCTCTCTGAGTAAATAGAAGTCCTACTATATGGACCATTCATTACACTATGTTTTGGCCCTTTTTCCATGCACTTTTGGAGGAAATGATATTCTACCTATCTACTTTCCTCTCCCCCGCCCAATAGAACCTTTATTCAACATCTTAACATACTGAGCTAGAGGCAGAGCTTGATGTCACACTCTGAGATCATGACCTAAGTTGGAATCAAGAGTCTGATGTTTACTGAGCCAGCCAGGTGCTCCACATGTCCTTGCAACTGGCTTTGCCATCATCTTGAGAATGAACAGCTTAGGGGATTCCCAAGTTTTGGCTATTGCAAATGAAGCTGCTATAAACATTTTTTTTGGAGTTTTGTATGGATATAAGCTTTCTTTGCTCTTGGGTAATATCTAGGAGTAGAAAGGCCGGATCATATGCTGTGTGTATGTTCAACTCTTATTTTAAATTGTTGAAGCCTAAGGAGAGACATTCTCCTTTTTTATTTCTACTTCTTTCGCATAAATAGAATATTTTTTATGATCCCATTTTATCCTTTTTGTTGACTTACTAGCTAAAACTTGGAAAAAATTTTGGTAGTTGCTTTAAGGTAGAAAGTACTTATCTTTAGTGGTCTCCCTTCAAATGCAATCATGCCTGTCTCACATATAAAACAATAATACAATACACTTCCATTTCTCTCCTTCCAGTCTTCTACAATATTTTCTGTCAATTCAATTTACTTATACATATGTTATAAACCCCACACTTTTTAAAAACTGTAGCTATTAGAAATAACAAGTAATAGGAAAAAAATCTTACACATATACCCATCTAGTTGGCATCTCTGATGCTCTTCATTCCACTGTGTAGATCTACTCTTCATCTGTTATCATTTTTCTTGTGCCTGAAAAACTTCCTTTCATTTTTTCATATAGTACAGTTCTGCTGGTGATAAATTATTTCTGTTTTTGTATATATGATAAAGTCCTTATTTTGCTCTCTTTCTTCAGAAGACATTTTTGGTGTTCATAGAATTCAACATTTATGTTTATTTTCCTCTAGTATTTTACAGATTTTGCTCCACTGTCTTCTTGCTTTTATTGTTTCCACTGAAAAATCTGTTTTAATTTATTTATTCCTCTATATGTTGCATTTTTTTCTCTCTGCTTTTAAGATTTTTCTCTTTTTATTACTGCTTTTGAGCATTTTGCTTATGATGTATCATGAGGTAATTTTCTTCATCTTTTTTTGTGTTTGAATTCTTATCTTTCTTGGATCAGAAAATTATAATTTTAATCAAATTTGGAAAAATTTTGACCATTATTTCTTCAATTTTTCCTCTATCTTTTCATTTAAGGGCACCAATTCTATATGTAATGCCTGAACATGTCTGATAGATTGTTGATACTCTTTGAAATAACCTAAACTATGTCTTCATGTTTAATAATCTCTTCTTCCACCATGTCTAATTGTCCTATCAAGTGTATTTTCCATCTTACACATTATTGTTGTCACATCTGAAAATATAATGTACATGTTTAAAAATTTTCCTATGTTTCTACTTAACTTTTGAACAGATAGAATGCAATAATAATAATTGTTTTCATGTTCTTGCCTGCTAATTATAACATCTATGCCAGTTCTGAATCAATGTTGATCAACTGAATTTTTTTTCTTTCAACTGTGGGTTGCCTTTTGTTTCTTTGCATTCCTGGTAACCTCTGATCAAATAACAGAATTTATGAATTTTATCTTATTGGGAATGAGATATTGCATACTGATAAATAGATACTGAGCACCATTCTGTGATGCAAGCAAATTACTTGGAAATAGGTTCATAGGTTTGGTTATTGATTCTAGGATTTGTTAGGCAGGTCCCAAGCAACACTTTGGAGCTAATTATTTTTCACTACTGATCTAAGAGTTTTATGAGTTCCCTGCATAATGCTTTATGAAAAATGTGGTTTTCTTCAGATTTGCTGGTTGAAACAGACAGTATTTTAGCCTTCTGTGAATGCTTAGTGTAGATCTCTACTCTCTAATACTCTATCATGTGAAGTCTGTTTACATTGGTCTCCCTAGAGTTTTGGCTCTATGTCCCCAACTCAGTCTGCTCAGGCCTTATCTCAGTTCCCTCCACTAGCTTAGAAGCTCCATCAAGATAGTATGCAGAATGGGGTGCATGGATGGCTTAACAAGTTAAGTGTCTGACTCCTGTTCTCAGCCAGGTCTTGATCTCAGGATTGTGAGTTCAAGCCCCTGGGTATAGAGCCTACTTAAAAAGAAGAAGAAGAAGAAGGAGGAGGTGGGGGGGAGAGGGGAAGGAGGGGGAGGAGGAGAGCATAGGATCATAGATCTCACATTGTTTTATTTCCTGTCTCTCAAATATCTCCATCTTTTGTTAACTGATATCAGCATTTTGAAAGCCATTATTTCATCTGGTCTGTTTTTTGTATTGTTTTGTTTTGTTTTAGATTTTGGTGTATTCTAGTGTTCTTATTCTTGACCTGACTGGAAGTGGAAATTTTCTATCTATATAGTATAATTCTTAAAAGATATGTATCCAACAAGGTTATAATTTTCTCACTAATCACAAATTTTAATCATTTTAATATATCTGAAATTTTGTTTACTGTATGTCTTATTAAAATGTGAGATTCCTGAGAACAGGGACCTCGTTGATTCTGTTTCTCACATTTGTCAGAAATGTAGTAGGTATTTTATTAATATTTTTGGTTAAATATGTAAATTGGATTTTTCATTCCTTTTGTCATACATTGGTTACAATTGATAAAGCTACATTAGCATGTTATAATCACCCAAAATCCATAGTTTACATTAGGGTTATTCTTGGTGTTGTACATCTTATGGGTTTGGACAAATGTAAAATGACAAGTATCTGCTTATATAGTATCATACATAGTAGTTTCACTACCCTAAAAATTTCTGCACTCCACCTATTCATCCTTCTCTCCCTTGCAGCCCATGGCAAACACTGTTTTTTCTACTTTGTCCATAATTTTGTCTTCTGAAGAATATTATATAGTTAAAATCTTACAGTATGTAGCCCATTTCAGGTTGACGTCTTTCACTAGTATTATGCATTTAAATTTCCTCAATGTGTTTCACAGCTTGATAGTCTATTTCTTTTTAGTGCAGAATAATATTCCATTGTCTGGAAGTACTAGTTTTTTTATCCATTCCTGTGCTGAAGGACATCTTGGTTAAATCCAAATTCTGGCACTTGTGGAGCTATAAACTTACATATGCAGGTTCTTGTATGGATGTAAGTTTTCAGCTCTTCTGGGTAAATACCAAGGAACATAATTGCTAGATCATATGGTAAGAATATGTTTTGATTTGTAAGAAACTATCAAACTGTTTTCCAAAGTGGCCATGCCATTTTACATTTCCACCAGCCCTGAACAAATGTTTCTGTTGCTCCACCTTGTCAGCATTTGGTGTTGTCAGTATTCTAGATTTGGCCATTCTAAAACTGTGTAGTGATATCTCGTGGTTGTTTTAATTTGCATTTTCCTGATGACATATGATGGTATAGCAACTTTTCATGTGATTATTTGCCACTGTATATCTTCTTTTGTGAGGTGTTTGTTTAGGTCTTTAGCCTATTTGTAATCAAGTTGTTTGTTTTATTATTAAGTTTTAAAAGTTCCTTGTATATATTGGGAAATTGTTCTTTATAGGTTATGTTTTTGCCAGTATTTTCTCCCAGTCTGTGGCTTGTCTTCTTATTCTTTTGACATTGTCTTTTACAGAGCAGTTTCTTTTGTATTTTCTGCTTTTCTTTTGCTCATGGTGGTTGGAATCTGCCCTAAAATCCTGGTCATGTCCCAGCCTTGGGCCCTTGTTGGATCTGTGGTGGTTTCAATAAACAGGTACACATTTTCTGACACTTTAATAAAAAAAAAGACTGTTTATATTTCTTCCCCTTAAATCTGGGTATACTTGTGACCTATTGTGACAAAAGAATTCAGTGAAAGTGATGCTGCATGACTCTTAAAGTCATGAAAGAGTGGCACAGCTTCCCCATTGTTCTCTGGGACTGTTGGGATGTTGGGCTGCCAAGTAAGGAGTCTGAATACCTCAAAGTCAACATGCTGTGAGGGCATCCAGACCAAAGAGCCACAAAAATGTGTTCCAGTTGACAGCCTCAGCTAAGATTCTTACTGAAACCAGCGTCACTCCTATGATATCTGAGTGAAGACACAACAGAATATTCTCACACCCAGCCATCTAGTTACCCCCTAGAACTGGGCTTCCAAAGTGGGTCCCTTCATATCATAAGCCATCTTGCTGGCCTTGTTTGAATTCCTTACCCACAATATCCATGATCATAATAAAATACCATTTTAAGAAATTAATTTTAGGAGTAATTTGTTCCACCTTATATAACTGGCATACATTTATAGTTCTTTTCCTGAGAGTGAAAACTGGACTGATACTCTCATGCAAAAACTGGGATTGTGCCATTTACAGGAATATCTTTACATAATTCCCACCTGTCTAATTGACTCCCGAATAACAACCCTTGTCAGGATTTCCTAGATTGGAAATCTCCAAAGTTTATGAATTTATCCATATCAGAACATAATAACCCAGGGAATTCTCACAATAATTATAAAATGAGAAAATGAGTCTATGTTGACATCTCAATTTTTTATCTAATAATTTGTGATTTAACTGTGTCATGAACTTATCATCTGAGGATTGCTCTGACTGTGATCTATGGATGTAAGTTTAAAAAGCAGCGTAGTATGGGCCTTCTTGTGTGAATAAGTACTGATGATCCTTTGATGAACATCAATAACCATTGTCCAATGAACAACTTAAACTGTCAGGCTCACAGTTCTGGCAAAATCCTCAGATCAAAGATAATCATTCCATGCTTCATGGCTACATCCCAGGTTGCTCTGCTGAGCGATTCTCTAGCTACCTATGCATGAGGCCAGAATTCTGGTGTATCAAGGGAAAACTTGAAAGGATTTTTTTAGTCTTGCTTCTTGGGGTTAGTCCCATTTTGTGTTCAATATGCAGAAGATATTTAGGGCCGTCCAAATGTAATTTGTGTTCAAGAGAGCTGCATTGTGATAAACATCTTTGTAATGCTAGAAAGCTAACTATTAGTCCAATCCTTTTATTTGTTCCTCAGAGAAACAGTACATAAAGAAAAATATATAAAGGTAGATATCGTATCATGAATGGGTCCAGATCTGGGAGTTACTTGGAATAGTCGGTTCTTCTAAATAACAAAGCACTGCTTTTTAAAAATTTGAGGGTTTTTTAAAAATTTTATTTTATCTTTTCAGCGTTCCAAGACTCATTGTTTATGCCACACCCCCAGTGCTCCATGCAATATGTGCCCTCCTTAATACCCACCACTGGGCTCACCTAACCCCCTAGAGTGAGTTAGGGATTCTAAGAATACTAAGAGTGCTTTAGACAAATTATGTCCTCCCTCCATCAATTGCCCAAGATTACACTCCAAGAAGGTTAAAGACCCAGGATGTCAACCCAGTTGTCTGAATTGTAAAATTACTTTTAAGAAATATTGTCCTTATATCAGGTTATATCTTTTGAATTGGGTTATATAACTAATTCATTCTGTGAAGTATTAAAATTCCGAATAGATTCTTAATAAGCAAAACAGTCGATATGAACAGTGTAAAAGTCAGCGTGATAGAGATTGTCATAACTTAAAAAGTAAGAAAAAACTCAATAACTTCTGAATGTCCAGGAAGATCTGAGGATCAGAATTAACATCAGAATTCTCTCAGTGACTATAAAATGAGAAAATCCATGTAAAAGATCCATGTTAGTATGAGTTTAAAAATCAGTCTTATTAAAATTTTGAGTATAGTTCCTGTGTTTCTTAAACTTCAGGATCTGTGAACCACAGGAAAGGGAAACGGATAGAAGTCTGAACACAAAAACACTTAGGAAAATGTTTTGGATTTCAGAACCAAAAGAAATGCTCCAAGTTAAGCTGTAGGCATACTGAATACAGATATCTGATTCCTGTTATTGAGAAACGAATACCAGAATCATAGCACCTTCCAAAACTCAGAAACTATTACTGTAACTTTTGTGAGAGCCAGACCAAAATTCAGGACACAATTAATATTATCTTTCCTTGGAGATTTTAACAAACGAAAATTGCAAATGTCTATCAATATTCTGGAAAAAAGTTATTTGGTAATGTTGTGTAATAATTACTGATTGAATCCGTGGACCAAAAATGGGATTTCATTTGGATCTCTATAAACTGTATTTGGAATACACTGTCACTTTTTTTCAGCATACAAAAAGAATTTGCTATTTTTAGCTGCTTTGAGGTGACATCAGTTTGGAATTATCTGATCTTTTGTGTTATATTTTACTTTTATGTCATGAAAGTTATAAAGAGAATTTACTGTCTTTTATTATTAAAATTCCAGCTGTGATTCTGGCCATTGTATTTCCTAATTATGCTCTGAGGAAGGCTTCTTATCAAGGTAGTTCACTTATGAATAATGTTCTTTGTGTAGCTTCTGTGGTGGACAAGTTAGATTGCTTCTGACATCAGCCAGCAGTAAATTAGCTTCCAATTTGGCTGTGTTCTAGAAGACTGAAAGATTTACTTTGTCAACATCCTTGCATTTGGATGAAAATAACTCCCTTTAGGTTTGATTTGATTTTTACCTGAGACACAGAATGCTTTCTAGAGTTCCTAACCCTCTTATAGTTTCCATTTAAGGAGACAGACTCTACTTTTCTACTCGTCAGGTTGTGAAATTTGTTTTGTGTATTTTTTGAAACCTACTTAAACAGCTACTGGTTAATCATGGTCTTTTAACAAGAAGTTACACTTGGCTAGGGAGTCTGAGCATGTCCAGGTGTTTAAGAAATCCACAAAAGTTAATTCTTCTAAAGAGTGTGAAATGATTAAATCAAAAGCATTGGACTCTAAGTAGATACTAAAAGTTGAGAGATATACAATTTGGTGGTGGAAAGAAAAATAATCCTCTCCTTACAGATACTATTACTTAGGAGAAAGAATTTTGGTTAATTGTGACTTATGCTAAGATGTAACTTACTAGGAGATTTTCATGGCATGACTACAATTTTTTAAAAGCATACACGTTAAGATTAAAGTTCCCTACTTTGGCATATGGATATCTTAGGTCTTATTTTAAATATTGCTTTTTAACTTCCTACAGATTAACTTAAAAAATGTTTATTTGAAAGTACATCAGTTATGGAGGGTGAGTTCATTAAGGTGGGACAATCATTCAGAAGAATTATTGCTACCGGTAGCACATTTGATTTTTAATAGATTAGTTCTTTGTAATCAGTTAGAAACTTATGAGTACGAAATGTTATGATAAATCTGTTTCTGCATCTTTTATTGAGAAGATCATGGCAGGCATTGCTAATGAGTCTAGAAGAAAGCTCAGCTAATGTATATGTGCTGCCGAAGCGAGCACGAAAGCTCAGCTAATGTAAGTAGACAACAGCAACAGCAGGAACGGAAACCTCAACTCATTTTAAATGACACTGAAATTGTGTTGACTGTGTTTTGAAATATGTCCCCTCCATTCCAGCATTTGTGCTCTTCAACAGTTAGATTGTACTTGAATTTCTCTTTGGTTGCAAATTCAGCACATGTTTATTAAGTGGAACACACTGGTTCGAGGCAAAAGACAAACTTATCTCTATGTTTCCCAAAGAATGTCTTAAAAGTCATAACATATACATGGAAAAAAAATAATGAATTCATATACATTAGAGTGGAAAACATGCTCCCTCAGTGTAAAAGATGGCATTCTGCCAAACTGGATGATTTGTTTTCATTAATGCATCAGCTAAACAATCTGTCTCTGTGGATTTCCACCCTTGTTTTTGTGTGTGTTCTGTCACCATCAACACTAGTTCCCAGCACAGAGTTAAGAGTTCATTGCTGGGCAGTGCAAGCCAAGCAGCAAGCTGGAGGAGACCCAGTTTTAACGAGAAGGAATGTAGCTTCACTCCAGAGCACTGGGCCATGTGGAAATGCAGCAACAGTTGCAAAAAAAAAAAAAATCAAAAATCCTCAGTTGGATAAAGTTGGAATAATAGTGGGGATCCAGGGAAGTCTCAATCTGGAAAAGCATTCCAGGATACAGCTCCCAGAATTTAGAGTATATTTAAAAGGACTATGGGAAGTGGGCCAGGTTGGCCAAGGGATCCATGGGACGGTTGGGAACCTAGGAAGAATGAGGACAGCACCCAACAGCTGAGAAACGCGACAGCAAGTGACAAGTCACAGTTAATGAGCTGGAATGTCAGGCCTGTTTCTTCTTTGGACTTCACTGAACAAAATTTGCTAATTCTTGGGCAAATAATGAGTAAAAGGCAGGTGAATCAAGAAGCTCTGGGTCTTCAAAATACTTGGAATAAAGGATCCAAGGGGAAATATAAAGGTGAGGGAAGGAAGTTCAGCCCAATGATATAATAATAAGAAGAAATGCTTTTTAAAATTATCTGTGTTAGACAGTGAGCTAAGCCATCTACACATCCTCTCATGTAGTCTTTATTTCTTTTTTTTTTTTAAGTTTTTTTTTTTTTAAAGATTTTATTTATTTATTTGACAGACAGAGATCACAGGTAGGTGGAGAGGCAGCCAGAGAGAGAGGAAGGGAAGCAGGCTCCCTGCTGAGCAGAGAGCCTGATGTGGGGCTCGATCCCAGAACCCTGGGATCATGACCTGAGCTGAAGGCAGAGGCTTTAACCCACTGAGCCACCCAGGCGCCCTGTAGTCTTTATTTCTTTAGAAAGTCTGTTCTTCCCAGTTTAGGACTGAATAAACTAAAACTCTGAGAAACTAAAGAATTTACTCCTGATCACACAGCTCAGTAGCAAGCTCAAAGATTGAACCCAGGCATTCTGACTGCTTGTTGTTGCCTAGCACCTGTGGATCAAGCAGAAGATATTAGGCTATTTTCAAACTCTATATATTGGAAGACTGGCAAAACTGATGAATGGCCCTTGACCTGTTGTTGTAAGTAGACAGAACAGAGAAAAAGAGGGAGTTGGAGAGGGCTATGGCTTGTGCAGCAGACACATGAAAGTCATAAACAGAATCTGAGAGAAAAAAGTATGGGCCAAGTTTGGAGTCCAGCCAGTCTGTCAGAACTAAGGAAACTGAGAATGACTTAAATGTGTGGATTGGTAAGGGTTACACCATTTTTGATTTTGAGGAATGAATCAAGATAATAGGTTTTGAAGTTGCAAGATCAAACTAATGAAGAATTCCAATGGGCAAGACCTCAAGTCAGTCCCAGAAACAGGTCAGTGATCTTCTTAGTAGTGATAGGGCAGACTAGCAGGAATGGGAATCTGAGTTTTCACTGGGTGCTCAGAAAATGTGGGGAGACAAAGAAGCTTGGGTGAGGTTGGAATAGGGGCAGATAGAGGCTGACAAGCATATTTCTACAATAACTACTCTAAAAATTTGATACCTATAACCAGATATATAATGACCTTACAAAGTTGCTGTGAACATAAAAGGAGATAATGTGGTTAAATTGCTTGATAGTGCCTGGAGGATAGTGTGTACTAATAAATAATAGTTCTCTGATCCAGAAGTCAGTACACAATTTAGTGATAGAGTCAAAGCTTATTAGAATTATAGTTTTGTCCTCTAAAATATATTATCTTATTTGAAATTATTTCACATATTCATGTTAGGAAGATAATAATAAACAAGAGGACAGGAATTCTGTATTATTTATATAGTTATATGTTGCACTATTTGGATCTTTTATTTTATGTATAATTCACACACAGAAAACAGTGTTTGTTTGCCCTACCTGCACACACACACACACACACACACACACACTCTCTCTCTCTCTCTTTCCTTGTTTAGATCAAAATATCAATCCTATCTGAGATATTCCCAAGCTTTATTTTAGAGTCTAAAACACAGTCTGTTCAAAACCTTAAAAAAAAAACACACTTTCATTTCAGTTTGGCTTTTGTCAATAGTGTAATCTAATTTCCACATGTACAGCCAGAAAGGTACAATACACTTAATTTTAAAAGCCTCCAGCATGTTTTGGAGGAATCTTTTAGAACCAAGGACTTACTCAGTTTTTGTCTCTGTAGTAAGAATACAGGAGTACTAATAGTATAGAGTCATTGATTAAGATGTAGATAAGAAATTCTACCCAAATTGGACTATTATTTTCCCTTAGGTTGTCTATCATAATTGAAGGAAGAGATTTTGTTGCTTATTATTATAATACAGATACTTTTTCCTCAAACAACATGAAACTTTTCCTAACACATTTTACTTCTTTCTAAAGACTTAAGCAGAGGGTAAAATTGCAACTACAATAAACTCCTGTATTTGACTGAACATTTTAAAATGTGGCCAACATTAATATCACTATAAATCTTTTGCTAAATATAGACACATTCAGTTCTTAAAGGTGGATTTTTATATAAATATAAATATTTTTATACTCTAGAGAAAGTTCTGGTTTCTTAAAAGCTGCCTATTTTCTGCTTTTCTTTTCCTCCACATTAACTCTGATATCCTCAAAATTTTAGGGAAGGCCTTGGCTGTCATTGCTTCTTTTACTACTTACATTCCTTGGGGAACTCTTCCAGGCTCATGCTTTCATTACCAATTGAATATAGCTGACTCCCAATTTTACCTAGCTTGGGCCAATTTCTCACTCTGATTACAGTGCCATATGTCCAAGAAACTGCTTTATGGCCTCCCTAGTGGAATATCTCAGCACCAACTCTTCACACCCACTGTGTAGAGTTCCCTCATCACTCACATAGGCAGTGCCAGGAGGGCTGATCTCATCTTCTAAATTTCCATAGCGAATGTCCTCACACAATCTCACATTGTCTCATACTCCAACTACTCCAATAGACACTAACAAAATTTTAGTGCATCCAGGACATAACTCTTAAAATAGTTTGCTTCGTTCTTATTTCTTTATGTTATTGAATTGCCACCTATAGTTGTTATAGATAATGTATAACTTCCATGTATTTTATTCATGGTTCTTAATGTGGTATGCCATGTATTCCCATTACACTTGAACTCCCTCTGTGTTTATGTCTACCAAGTTTATCATAACTGCTGGTTGTGGTAGGTGGAATAATGCCCTTCCCCCAAGATAACCATGTCCTAATTGCCAAAATCTGTGAATGTGTTACTTTAAATGACAAAAGGAATTTTGTGGAAGTAAGTTAAAGATCTTAAGATGGGAAGTCTATCCTTGATTATTCCGGTGGTTTCTGTGTAATCACAAGTGTCCTTACAAGAGGGAGACAGAAGTGTCAAAGAAAGAGATTTGACAATGGAAACAGTGGGGTGGGGAAGGAAAGAGAGAGGGAGAGAAAGGAAGATTTGAAGATGCTACACTGTTGATCTTGCAGATGGAGGAAGGGGCTCTGAGTCAGGAGTGTAGGCCCTCTGTACAAGCTGGAAAAGGAATAGAATGGGCTCTCCTACTCCTCTAGAGTCTCTAAAAGAAACCAAGTTTTGTAGACATCTTGATTTCAGCCCCATATAGGCCATTTTGGACTTTTGAGCTCTACAGACTATAGGGCTTAGGTTGTTTTAAGCTGCTAAATTTCTAGTAATCCATTATAACAGCTATAGGAAACTAATAACATTTGCCCTTTGGTTTTTTTCCCTCACTAAACTGTAGGGCCCATGAAATCAGGCCATGCAGATCTTGTTTATTATTTTACCCACATGCTCTAGACAGAACCTCACCTGATAAAGTACAGAACAAATGAGATGGATAAATAAATGTTTAATATTCCAAATGTGAATTAATAACCCCTATGCCTGTTATGTTATTTTTATTATGTCTTATTGCCCATAAAATTCCAATACTTCTCTCAATCAATGTCTAGGTCAAAAATGTATCTCCTCCAGTAAGGTTTACCAGACAAGCCATTTTCAAATTCAATTGTTTTTCAGCCTTAAAGTTCCTATTTTCATTTGCCCTTATTATCTTTCATTTGTTTATTATAGAGTACATTTCTCCTCATTGTTTCCTCTATTATGTTTATGTCTTCATGCAGATTATAATTTTTTTCAAATTCCATTTTATTACTTCTTTAAATCACCTTGTATACTTTTCGTTGTCACTCAGCTTCCCAATAAAGTGTTTTGGTTTGTTTTTAAGGAATTGTTGAAGGAATGTTAAGTTTCACTTTTACTGTTCTTTCTTTGTTGTTTTGATAGAGTCTGTCCCATTTCTCTCCAGGTTTTGTGACATTATATGGAGCATTTTCTTCTGCTTTTGGTCTATAAATTTTAGAGGGTGGATATACAAATTGCCAGATTTCACTTAAAAATTTTTAACAGCCACATTAGTGAAGTGACAGATATTTGGTAAATTTTTTGTTAAAATATTTGATGGTTATTAAGTACATCAAATTTCCTTTACTATTCTGCTGAAGCTAGAATTATTTTAGTGTAACTTTAAAAATTACTGCAGTTCATAAAGCACTGGGGGGAGGGTATCGGGTAACTAGCCAAGCATAAAGCACTGATTCAGCTATAAATATCAAAAGTGAATTTGTCATAAGTCACTGGATTTACAACATAAAATATTCTTCTGCATGAGGTATACGTAAACTACTACATTCTTGTATTACACATACACTGTAACAGTGCAGTAGCAAACTAAGTCTAGAAAAGCCAGCCAGCTTTTGTCCCCTAGTTATTAAGAACCAAATGTCCATCTTTATTGCTTCAAACACTCATCAACACTTTATGATGATCATATGAAGGAAACTATATATATATATCTCATCTCCACTACAGAGTGTCTTCTGGGATATGGTGGATATAGAAGTCCACACTTACGCTGTACACTGATTATGATATTATCTTTATCCAATAACCTGAGAAATCAACTGCTATTTTTGAATAAAAGATAGAAAAATCCTTGAAATTACTTAGGTTGCAATTGAGAGTTCTATTTTTATTAGAGCCTTGCAATAGATCCAGGAAGATATTTGTGAATTTATTGGATATAATTTTTGTTATGTGTGGACAAACTCCAATTAAAAAATTAGAAACCATTGTATAAAATCACAAATATAAAACAAAAAGCCAAATAGGATTTGCTGTCAGAGAGAAATTAAATTCTATACCAAAAAATAGTGTGTGAGTTTGCAACTGTCTATAAATACACGAGTTGCCAAATACTAGATAGAATGAACAACTTGTTTAATATTGCTTAACTGCAAAAATGTTTAAAAACTGTACACCAAAAATATCTGGTGCAATTAGTATATTTATTAGAGCTCTAAAGCTGCAAACCTAATTAGATGTTCTCCAGAAACAAATACGAATCAAACACTTGCTGTGTTCTTTTCTTTTTTTTGAAAAAGATTTCATTTATTTATTTGAGAGAGAGCACACACAGAGAGTGAGAAACAGGTCCTACTAAGCATGGAGTCCAATGCAGGGCTCAGTCCCAGGACCATCCCAGGACCCTGAGATCATGACCTCAGCCGAAGGCAGGTGCTTAACTGACTGAGCCACTCATGTACTCCAAACATTTGTTTTCTAACCATGTAAATGAATTAAGGCTGATATTTGTGTCATAGGAGAATCTGAAAACTTAGAGCATGAAATTTAAGTAGGTGTTTGTTCATTAAAAGGCCATGAGTAGAGTTGAGGGTGGGGGAATGTGAGACTCTCATTTCACATTAGCATTCCTTTGGGTCTAGCCAGTCAGAAGTACTTTGGCTCAAAGGAAAAGGGGAAGAAAAAAAAAAGCAAAAATTGGGAGATGTATCCACACAGAGGCTCAGAAATGAGTACGTATTCTGTTTGGTGCACACTTGAATCCATTACTAAACTATCTAAAATGACTGAATTGAAAGAAAAATATGCATACTTCTTATCCTTTTCTTCCCTTTTAGCTCAGCTTTAATGATGTGCATTCTCTTTATATGCATTAAACAAATAAAAGGGTAAGGAGAAAATATATATGTAGACTCTCATTTAAAAATAATATGGGCATAATTTAGTTTGGTACCATTAAATTTCATCTCTAAAATGGCTTCATGCTTGATCAAGAAAGTTATTACTTTGTTAAGAAAATTAGAATGTCTTAAGTAGATCATTTGTGTCTTGGGGTCTGATGTTTAGGATAACCACTCCTTAGACAGAAGATTCTAGAATCAACTTGACTTTCTACCTCATTAATTGCTATTACTAACACAAAGTTGGGAGTACTAGGAGCTATATTATCAGGATGAAAGATAATCAGGTTTATATAACTTTATTATGGTTGTTCTTTAGTGTCATACAGTGGTTTTTGGATGTGAATCTACACTGCCATAAAGAAAAGATAGAACATGAATTTTTGCTTTCTAGTATTAAAGTGGTCTAGTGATAAAATAAATAGAAAAATAATATTCACATCATTTTAAGCTCTTTTATTTAAATGCCTAAGTATTCTCGCTAAATTTTCCTTAACTTAAAAGAAATGAACATTCGATCTGCTCCTAAGTTTAATATCAGTTTGAAAATCATGGGGAAAGGAGATGTTAAACTTCTTTTTTGCCATTGTCATTTGTCACAAAGATCTTCATCTTCATCATCCAATATCAATACATGACTAAAGAATATGCTATGGCTGCCTTAGTATATCAGGTTATCTCATTGCCATTTTCAAAGCAAAGTATTTCATATAATACTTGCTCAGAAATCTCAACATCCATACATGCCAGCTGACCCTCTTTTAAAGTGACTATCCCCATAAATTGTGTAAAGGCCAATAGATAAAATCAATCTTATCTTACCTGTGTTATGATTAAATTTCTCTTTTTCAAGTTGGAACAAAAATGTGAGAATGGACTTTCCTTATTCACCATTGAGCAGTTAAGGTATTTTTCAGTTTCTGTTTATGATTTTCAGTTTTCTTTATATGAGAGTACATATTTTCATCACAGGAAACCAAAAAGGAAAGTCAAGCAATTGAACACAAAAAAAAATTCTTTAAATTCTAAAAACTGCAAGAAGAAATTTCTTGAAGGAAAGGATGGAGACTAATTACTGAAAGAGCTGACCATATTTCCTAGAAAGACCAGCACAGTGGTTGCAATAAGCAGCCTCTAAAATGTCTCCCAGTGATCCCCATTTTAGTGAATTAGCTTCAGACAGTCAAAATGATGTGCAAAATGCTGACATAAGGACTACTGCTGAAGATTCACAATTTACTACATAAAAATTTACTGCTCTGATCTGACTTTTCTAGAAAGGATTCTTATCCATTTCCATTCTGTAATACAGAACCTCCAGATGATGATTTCCTGGGGGCATTTTTTTTTTTATTTATTTGAGAGAGAGAGAGCGTGAGAGAGTGTGATCAGGGGGAGGGGCAGAGGCAGAGGGAGAAGCAGGCTCTTCACTGAGCAGGGAGCCCGATGTGGGACTCAATCCCAGGACTCTGGGATCATGACCTGAGCAGAAGGCAGACACTTATTGGACTGAGCCACCCAGGCATCCCTCCTTGGGACTTTAATCCAACTATGTTGACAGTTTTGCCTTACACAAGTAACTTCGAGTTTGTTACTCAGTTTTCAAAAAATATGAGGTAAAGTATAAAGAAAAGCAAGAGAACACAAATTTTTAAAAAAATTTATTTATTTGACAGAGATCACAAGTAGGCAGAAAGGCAGGCAGAGAGAGAGGAAGAAGCAGGCTCCCTGCTGAGCAGCGAGCCCAATGTGAGGCTCTATCCCAGGACCCTGAGACCTGAGCCGAAGGCAGAGGCTTTAACCCACTGAGCCACCTAGGTGTCCCATAAATGCAAATTTTAAAAATTGAGATGTGATTTTCCAGCAACAGTGGCAAAATCTCCCCATTTATGGGATATTGAGAAGGACACTCAGGAGGATCTTATCTCACTGGTAGGGAATATTATCCCAAACTGAGACTGTTTATTCCCATGCAACAAATTATACTATTAAGACCAGATAAGATCAAATGGTTTCCAAATAACTTACCAGGGACCCAACACAAAGCTAAAGGACACTTATAGGTATACAAAAATATTCAGCACCAATAAGTAAAATTCACAAGTTTTGTCATTCAGTTAACAATTACCAGGCATGAAGAGAAGCAGGAAAATACAACCCACAATGAAGAGAAAAGTTAGTCAACTGAAACTGATTGAAGATTGACACAGGTATTAGAATTAGAAAGTGAGGACATTAAAAGTTATTATAATAATTAATTAATTAGAAGCATGGAACATTTTTGTAAAGCTTGATATTAAACTTCCAGAGATGGGAACTACAACGTGTGAGATGGAAATACACTGGTTAATATTAAGGTACAATTAGATATTACAGAATAAAAATAAGTTAGTGAACATGAAGACATAGAAAAAGATTTCCAAAAAGAAGCATGGAGAGAAAAGAGAATTAGGAAATGAAAAGAGCATCAGTGATCTATGGAATACCTTCAAGCATCATTATGTATATGTAACTAGAGCCCCCAGAAGAGGGGGGAAGAAATTTTGAAGAAACAATGGCCAAACTTTCCAAATTTGATGAAAACTCTAAACTTATCCTTGGAGAAGACTAATAAACCCAAAAGCACAAGAAACATGAAGAAAATTCCACCAATGTACACTAGGGAAAAAAATATTCAAAAATAATGATAAAGAGAATATTTTACAAGCAGGCAGAAAAAAAGCTGCATTTTATTTAGAGGGACAAAGGGTAAGAACAAGAGCGGATTTGTTGGGTACAAGGAGAGTTACAAGATACTGAAAAACAACAGTAAAGTATTAAAAGAAAAAGAAAAGGGAAAAAAAAACCTGTCAACCCAGAATTCTATACCCAGCAAAAAATACCTTTCAAAAATGAAGGTAAAACAATGACTTTTCCAGCCATACAAAAACTGAAAGAACCACTGGAAGACCAACACTGCAGAAATGTTGAAAGAAGACCCTGTCAGAAATAAGCAAGTACCAGATGGCAATATGCAACAACACAAAGGAATGAAGAGCATTAAAAATGGTAACTGCCCAAGATTATTTTCTTATTATTTAAAACTCCTTAAAAGTTAATTAAATAGTTAAACAAGTAATAACAATGTATGGATGCAACAACATATGTAAAAGTAAAATGTATGACAATAACAGAACAGAGATAAGAGAAGTCATGGAAGTAAAGTATTTTAAAAATTTACTTATTTATTTGAGAGAAAGAGAGAGAGAGAGAGAGCATGCAGGAGAAAGGAAGGGGAGATAGAGAATCTCAGGAAGACTCCCTACTGAGCACAGAGCTTGATCTCATGACCCTGAGATCATGATCTGAGCCAAAATCAAAAGTTAGATGCTTAACTGACTGAGCCACCCAGGCATCCTGGAAGTATATTATTTTAAAGACCTAGTACTATAAGTGAAATGATGTAGTATGAATTTGAAGGGAGCCTGGCAAGAGGTGAAGAGGCTTATTGTGACTCCTAAAGCAATCACTAAAATAAAAAAGAAAGATTGTTACTCATTAGCCAACAAAAGAGTGAAAATAGAGTCTGAGATGGCTAATTTTATGTGTCACTTTGGCTAGGTCATAGTTCCCAGATATTTGGTTAAATATTAGTCTTTTTTTTTTTTAGATCTTATTTATTAGAGAGATAGAGAGCACAAATAAGCAGAGCAGCAGGCAGAGAAAGAGGGAGAAGCAGGCACTCTGCTGAGTAGGGAGCCCCATGCAGGGCTTGATCCCAGAACCCAGGGATCATGACCTGAGCCGAAGGCAGCTGCTTAATGGACTGAGCACCCAGATGCCCCATAAATATTATTCTATAGATCTTCCTTTACTCAGGATGGGGTTACATCATGAAAAACCCATCATATGCTGAAAATACTATGAGTCAAAATGTATTTACTACACCTAAACTACCAAACATTATAGATTTGTCTAGTCTACCTTGAATGTGCTCAGAGCACTTACATTAGCCTACATGTAGGCAAAGTTATCCAACATAAAGTTTATTTCATAAAAAAAGTGTTGAATAACCCATATAATTTATGAGTACTGTACTGAAAGTGAAAAACAGAATAGTCATATGGGTACAGAATGGTTGTAGGTGCATCGGTTGCTTATTCTTGTGGGTAACCATGTGGCTGACTGAGATATTATGTGTTAATAAGTAAAATATATTTATTCTTATATATTACCATATCTATGCCTTATAGTTATATATTTATGTTATTTTATTATATATAATGTGTAGTTATTAATTATATATTAATTATATATTAATCCCAAAAGAAAGTACAAAAAAAAGAGGAAATAGGAAACAAAGAATGGATGGATAAAATAGAAAACAAAGAGCAAAATGATAACTTAACCATACCACTAATCACAGGAGTTTAAATTCTCCTATTAAAAGACAGATTCATTAGAGACAAAAAGTAAAACTTATGCTCCCCAGAAGAAACACACTTTAATAATAAAGACACAAGTAAGTTAAAAAATAAAAGCATGGAAAAGATAGGAGATGATAAAATTAATCAAGAGAATACTGGAGTGACTATATTCATCAGACAAAGTGGGTAGAGCAAAGAATGTTAGTAAGGATAAAGTAGGTTGTATAATAAAGAAAAAGGTGTCTTTTATGTACTGAATAATAGAGATTAAATATATAGAAGTAAAAGCTAATGGAAATGTAAGGAGAAATAGATTAACTCACAGTTAGGAGAAATAGACAAATTTACAGTTATAATAGAAATATCTCTGGAAATTTCCCAAATATATGGACCCAAGATAACACAGTTCCACACTACATACTTTCAAAGCAAAAGTCAAAATATATATAGGAAAAGTATTCTGAACTGAACTGAATGAAAATAAAAACAGGATATATTAGAGAAGTAAATGTCTCAAAAAATTGATTTAAGCTTCCTTCCACCTTAAGCAATTAGAAAAAGAAAAGTAAATTAAACCCAATAACTAGAACAAAGAAACAGTAAAAATCATAGCCACAGTCAGTGAAATAGAAAACAGAAAAACAGCAGAGAAAAACAAAGATATCTGAGGCTGCTTATTGAGAATACCTATAAAACCTTTAGCCAGACTGATCAAGGAGGAAAAAAAAAAAAAAGAGAGAGAGAGAGACAAGACACAAATTATAAATATCAGGAATGAGAAAAGGATTAATTCTATAGTTTTTAGAGATAATAACAGGATAAGAAGGGAATAATACAACAAATTCTATACCAAAAAATTCAGTAACATGAAATGGACAAATTCCTTGAGAGACATAAACTACTAAAGTTTGCTGAAGAAGAAATAGATACACTGAATAACCCAAGAAATGTCTAGGAATAAGTTTATGAAAAGACACCTGCAAACCCTTTACATTGAAAATAGTGCTTTGAGAATGTTGGAAAGTGAAGCTGTTGCAGGGCTGGGTGTGAGCTGGGGGTGGTAATGCAGTAAAGATCTGCAGTTACGGATTCAAGCACTTGAGCCTGGAGGTTGGGATGGAGTAGTCCAATGTAGGTGAATGGGAACACCTCCAAATCAGATAGAACATAACGTAGGAGTAATCTCTTTCAAGGAAGATCTGATGAGAAGAGTTTGAGAGGACACAAAACAATTTAACCACAAGATAAGCCCAGGTCAACAGAAAACTCTTTCTGTTTTCATGTTTCATGAAAAGTTCAGATGTAGAAATAAATCCATGTATCTGGAATATTTACAATAATACAACTAATGTTTTTGAGTGCTTATTCTTTTATTTTTTTGAGAGAGAGAGATGGGGCACAAGTTGGAGGGGGACAGAGAGAGAGGGAGAGGGAGAATCTTAAGCAAACTCTACGTCCAGCGTGGAGCCTAATGTAGGGCTCGATCTCACAACCTTGGCAGCATGACTCCAGCTGAAACCAAGAGTCATATGCTTAACTGACTGAGTCACTCAGGGGTCCCTTGAGTGCTTATTCTCCACCAGGCACAGTGTTAAGTGCTGTATAGGCCTGGGGTTTGAGTATTCCTTCTACTGGGAGATAAGAAAGGGGAAGTTAAGAGTGTTGATAAATTTTCCTAACTCAGGAAGAGCCTGGATTCTAACCAATCAGACAATGATAAAGGTGATGATGGTAATGGTAACAAAGAAATTAACTTGAATGTCCCAACAGTTCATGTTCATTATCATATTTAATCTTTACACAATCTTATGTGATAAGATACTGTTTTTATCTTCATTTTATAGATAAGGAAACTGAGATGCAGCGTTTAAGGAGTTTTCCCACATCACAAATGTTTGTCCACTATCTTCACTCTAGGAACTTGAGGAAAGATGATCCATTTCAACAAGCATTTTACACTAGCTTAAGGGACAGTGTTTTTATTGTCAAGAGCAATTTAAAATTTTTATGTTTTTGTAGAAATTTTATACAATTTATTTTAAAATAAATTTCCAAACATAAAAATCAAAATGGTGATAATAAACAGTAAATCTGTTATTCATTTACACAGTCTTAGACTAAGGATTTCCACAGGAATCGTGTGAGAAAGACATAGTACTACATGGGCAGAAGGGTAACTTTGTTATTTGGAGTGACTTTTTCTTTACTTTTCTTTACAAGAACAAAATAGAAAAGAGAAAACAGTGTCATTGGAAACATACAGTACGGGAGGTACTTCATGAATGGACTTACTTTGTTATGTCCAGTAATAAACTTTCAAGTGGAGTTATTATCCCAATTTGACAAATGAAGAAAGAAAATGAAGTTCAGGCAGATGGATTCTTTTTGAAGATCACACAAGTAGTAGATAGAATCAGGATTTGTATTCGGGTTGGTCTGACACTGTCTTTAGGTTTGCCCTCTACCCCTGTTCTTTGAAAATAAGGTCTTGCTCCATAATGTAGGTTTTTCTTCCAAAGGAATAATCCATTCAGGATGGTTTAAAGAGAAGTGAGGGATTGCTTTAAAAGCAGAGAAAGAAGTGTACTATGGTTACTGAGGACTTTATAATTCTTAATCAATCATGAAGAAAAGCATTACATGAAAAGATTATATGAACACTGGGACTTTGTCCCAGAAAACCTTGTGAAATTGGTTCAAGCCAATTGAACCTAAACTTTACAAATCAAAGAAAGAAGCGTGAGTATAGTACCCTTAATGTTTTAAACATTTGCTCTATATCTGAGGTTGTTTGAGTTATTTATTCTTGAATAAATGAAATATATTTATACAACATGAAAAGAAAAAGTAATAAATAACACTTTATTAATTGCTGAAGGAATATCCCAAGTCAAGTGGTTATAGTTGAGAGATCAGAATTGTGTATGGTTTTTATCCTTAGGTTTGTCATCCTTAGACACATATCCAAGCTGCTAAAATTTGGAAAAAGCACCCAGTCACCAAGTAGCAGCAAATTGGAAAAACGAGAGTCTGGGAAAAAGTTGTAAGTCCCACACAGACTTGCCAGAGTTTCAGGGATGGAAATAATGCCATGGTCATCTGGCAGAAACCCAAGTGCTATTAAGATCAAGATAAGAAAATGGAATGTCTTCAGATTTCAGTGTTTTAGATACAAAATTTACAACACTTCAATTGTTCATTTCTATGTGTCCCACAAACCTTTACCTAAGCAGGAAATTCCATCTGTTTAGTTTCACATTCATTGTAAAAGTAGCCAGGTTTATTATTCACCTCTTTTAGTTAAAATAGCATAACTATGTCTATTTAATTAGTAATTCATTGGTTTCCTATGAAGGTATTTTACACACATTTTGAATAAAGATGGATAATTTAGAGCATAGGCTCAGGATGATAGAGAAAATACAAGAAATAAGGAAGGAGACTTACTTATTTTCTGCTTTTGATCCACATGTCAAATTGTTTTTCTCCTCTGTCAGCTAAAAATACAATACAGAATAAGGGGGGAAATTATAAAATATCATTAGTAAAAATACTTCAGAGAATATTAAAAATTAATTACTAATTTAAGAAAAACAAATGTGAATTACAGTAAACAGTTTTACTTTTGGCTAGCCTAAGCATACAAGTTAAACATATTCAAGAAAATATCCTGATATATTTAAAAAATGCATACATCTGTATTCTTGTACTCAGGTTTTAAGATAACGCTTTAAGATGATATTCTAGGATCAACATACATAAGCATTAATGTTATCTGTAATGGTGACTTAAATTGTTTTTCCTCAGAGAACTCTTCAAAGAAACTTTAATATATGTATCTTTACTTTTTTTGCATTCTGTTTCAAAAAATCTTCACTGAGTGTTATACTTTTTTGGTGACTTCCAACACTTTATTTTTCTCAAGTGATTCTGTAACTTTAGGAAGGACACCATCCAATGTCTTATAAAATGGCCTTTGTTATAACAAATGTCCTCATTTCCTTCTGCAGAAAAGATACACTAAAAATAAACCTAGCTTTCTTGTTGCTTTGCCTTTCTCTTTACCATCTCTCTTCCTTTGTCCTGGTGATCAGTAGCCATAGAGGCTTTCCTTTCACTGTCTTTGAAAATTGTTTTCATTCTTTATACCGCTGGATCTAGAGCTGACACTTTTTCCAATTTAAATATTAAATATCTGACTAAATTTTCAGAATGTTTTTCGCAAGCCCAGCCATTTTGCTGTATTTGTCTGTCAAAGGATTAAAAAGTAAATCAGTGAAAATCAACTCAGAGTTTTACATTCTTAGCAATAAATTTTAACAGTTAGTATTGAATGTGGAAAATGAACTAGTTCACTCAGCGCCCATTAAACCTCTCTTCTCCCTGCCTTTGTCTATGGTAGAAGCTGGAAAATGTAATCCTGAAAACCCAGACTCCTTTGGAGATACCAGGGATACAAAGTGAATAAAGACATGGTATAGCTGAGAGGCAACAGGATATTGGCCACTAAAGGCAGTGTGGTGAGCACCATGATGGGGAAGTGTAAGCAGAGAGACCAAGGAACACATAGGAGTGATTACCACCGCATATCACACATTTCACGTCCACAACCTCTAGAGGTAAAGTTGATATAAACAGAGAAACTTCCTGCCATGGGCCTAATGCAAAGCATGTCAGGTCAGCCTAGGTTTTTGCCCTGAGGTGGAAGTAGAGAAACCTTTCCCATTTCCTACATTAATCCTTTTATGGAGGGGGAGAGGTTAGTTCTAAGATAGCACCGGAACTCATTACAAAGCAAGAAAACAAATTCATCATCTTTCCTCCATATTCAGCAATTTATTTCCCTTTTTAAAACTTTCTGCTGGGCGCCTGGGTGGCTCAGTGGGTTAAGCTGCTGACTTCGGCTCAGGTCATGATCTCAGGGTCCTGGGATTGAGTCCCACATCGGGCTCTCTGCTCAGCAGGGAGCCTACTTCCCTCTCTCTCTCTCTACCTGCCTCTCTGTCTACTTGTGATCTCTCTCTGTCAAATAAATAAATAAAATCTTAAAAAAAAAAAAACTTTCTGCCAACAAATCCTTGAGTCATGCTGAATTCACTTCTTTCCCAATGTCTAGGCTGTCACCCAGTCCCACCAGGTCTTCCTTGCTACCTACTGTATTTTTCCCTTCTAATTTCTTTCTTTTTCCTGCTGAAGTTGCATTAGTCAAGGATCTGATCACCTCCTTCACAATTGTTACAGTAATTTCCTGTCTGATCTCTTGGATTCTAGTCTCTTCTTCTAGCCCCACCTCTATCTTCTGTCATGATTGCTTTCTCTAAGGATCTTCTCAAATACCTTAAATGCTGTACATGGCCTGAGAATTAGTATCCCCTTTTCATCATTCTTCCCACTTTGCCCCGGAATTCTGCAGTGTCTCCCACTATGGGCTTAACCATGTGACCTGTTTTGGCAATGGAATGGGGCAGAAGTGAGAGTGTGCCAGCCAGGTCCCAGCCAGAGCCTAGGAGGCATCACATGTGTCCCCCTGAGGTCTTGTTTGCCTGTGATCTGTCATAAGAAATGCATGCCCCAGGTAACCACAGGTGGAACACACCTGATCCTGAACTGGAAGCCTGGAGTCAAGCCTAGTTCAGCCTACCCTAATCAATTTCAGGGAAACAGTTGACCAGCAGGCTTGTGAACATGAAAGTGAAGGTTTGCTTTTGCAAGGCCCTGAGATTTTAAGGTTGTTCACTATAGAAAAAACTGGTTCATATATTTCTTGTAGACTAATGTATAAACTCTGGGACTTGTCCTTCAAGGTCAAGAAGATTTTGCTTCATCATCTTTCCTGGTCTAACTTCGCTACTGCAGGAGCTGCCAACTTGCTCATACCATCACAAGTGTGCGTTTACATTCTACTTTGGGGCCCAGTTCTTTGTCATACTGTATTTGTTTCAAAGCTGAACTCTAACACTTCCTCCTCAAAGTCTTCTCACTGACCAGATACTGATGCTCTGAGCTTTAGGCTATGCTCTCTTTCTATTCTCAAAGCCTCCACAAGTTATGCTGCATTTCTATTAGTCTCTTCTGTTGCAATGAAACTTTGTATGTTAAAAAGTGAAAGTGTGAGATGGAAGAGCTACTTTGCTGTGGTGATAAACATGAGCATGGCTTGTTGCAGCATTTACCAGCTATGGAATCCTTTAGTGAATTAGTTATTCTTTTTGAGTCTTTATTCATTGTCTTTAAATAAAAAATCTCTACTTTAAAATAGTGTTGTAAAGAATAAATGTGATAATTTATTCAAACTTTAAGCACCAAGTCAATCATGTACGGGGAATAGTAGAAACTACTAGTGGATATTATTATTTCTGTGATTACTTTGAAAATCCTTAAGGTAAAGAACTATATGTATAACTTAAGATCCCTACCACTTACTACAAAGTGAGTGAATTTTCTCTACCCTACTATATATATGTTATAGTGAATTTTCTCTACCCTGCTATATATCTTTTATTCAAAAAGTTAATTTGTTGCATGAAATAGGCATCAAAAATGTTTTTGGTTATGATAATTGTGCCCATTCTTAAGTATATCCATCAAGACATGATGGTAGTTTAGACTATGGTGGTAACTATAGGAATTAGTTAAAAGTGGCCAGATTGGATGGATTGGGAGAAGTAAAGAAACAATCCAGCCTTTCAGACTTTTATCCCTTGCAACGATATGAAATGATGGTATCATTTGGTGGGAAAGAAAATAACAAGGGGAAAGCAATATGGGGAGGGTTAAGATCAAAATATCTATTTTGACAGCATGAAATGTCCATAAGAAATACAAATAAGGTGTCAAATGTTTGCTGTCAAATATAAATATGGAATTCAGGGGCTGAAAGTGATTAAATAGAAAAGGACATATGTAGAGGTAGATTGAGATTAAAGACAGATGTGGGGTGGGGATGATTAGGTGGCAGTAGAGAGGATAAACTTATTGCTGGAGGAGAGAGAGGGATAATGGCAGGAGCAAAGTCCTAGTGTAGATTAGGCATCCTGTGTATAGTAGAGGATCAGGACCAGTAAACCCATTGAAATCAGAAGGAAGGCAGATGCAGAAACAATGGCAAATTTGGTGTTACTTAGACCCTATTTTGACAGCATGAAATGTCCATAAGAAATACAAATAAGGTGTCAAATGTTTGCTGTCAAATATAAATATGGAATTCAGGGGCTGAAAGTGATTAAATAGAAAAGGACATATGTAGAGGTAGATTGAGATTAAAGACAGATGTGGGGTGGGGATGATTAGGTGGCAGTAGAGAGGATAAACTTATTGCTGGAGGAGAGAGAGGGATAATGGCAGGAGCAAAGTCCTAGTGTAGATTAGGCATCCTGTGTATAGTAGAGGATCAGGACCAGTAAACCCATTGAAATCAGAAGGAAGGCAGATGCAGAAACAATGGCAAATTTGGTGTTACTTAGACC
>NW_019154125.1:7116414-7185513 GCF_002288905.1 Enhydra lutris kenyoni | reverse complement strand
TCTTCTAATTACCTATATTTTCTCAGTTAAAAAAAGGAGATAATGTGGGGCGCCTGGGTGGCTCAGTGGGTTAAGCCGCTGCCTTTGGCTCAGGTCATGATCTCAGGGTCCTTGGATCGAGCCCCGCATCGGGCTCTCTGCTCAGCAAGGAGTCTGCTTCCTCCTCTCTCTCTGCCTGCCTCTCTGCCTGCTTGTGATCTCTGTCTGTCAAATAAATAAATAAAATCTTAAAAAAAAAAAAGGAGATAATGAGTATAGAAGTAAAGATAATGAGCTTACAGAGAGAGAGGAGGTATCAAGAAAGAGGCATTTGGGGGCACCTAAGTGGCTCAGTCAGTTGGGTGTCTGCCTTCGTCTCAGGTCATGATTTTAGGGTCCTGGGATCAAGCCCCACGTGCAGCTCCCTGCTCAATGGGGAGCCTACTTCTTCCTCTCCCTTTGCCTCTCCCTCTGCTTGTGTGCTTTCTCTCTCTGTGTCAAATAAATAAGTGGAATCGAAAGAAAGAGGAAAGAATGAAAGAAAGAAAGAAAGAAAGAAAGAAAGAAAGAAAGAAAGAAAGAGAGAAAAAGGAAGAAAGAAAGAAAAAAAGAAAGAGAGGCATTGGGCAGTTGGGAGAGTCAATTGATTAGGGAATGATAGTTAAGATTGCAGAGAAGTACTCAGGACTCACTTGAACTCTGTAGGCACAGATTAAAATGAAACCAGCCAGCAGAGTTGTGTATATTTCTCTAGCAACGTTTTGGAAGAAGGAAGGGGCACAGGAGTTGAAAGTAGCTTGAGGGTGATTGTAGAATGACCTGTGGAATTACCATTTACCATTAGTCATGAAAACATCAAGGGACCCAAAGATTGGCTTATCATGTGGGTGGTCTGGAATGTGGTAGTTATCCTGAACGGTGACCCCAGTAATAGTAGAGAAAAAAACAGAGTCAGGTGGTAAGACTCACTACAGAGAAGTTTGCTCCATATCTTCTTTTTCCAGAATTGTTCTGTAGGACTATTTGCTGCTTTTATGTGGATTGCCACCATAATAAATGTAGTTCTTCAAAAATAAAGTATGGCTGCTGAGTAAGTGTTAAACTTTGGTCCTTGCAACTTAATCAATATATGGGCTAATGTTCATTGTTTCCCATCCTCCACTCTCCACATTTGGCTTTGGTGAGGAATGTTTGGGAATTTTCCATGTTTATTCTCTCAAGTACATTCTAAAAAATAGAACACTACATTATGAATACCTGAGACTATCATTGAAGTGAGGCATTTCTCTGATTTTGATTTTTTTAATGCACTTTTAACATCAGGGTTAAGCAAATTAACTATAAAATCATTTAATGGAAAGACACTAACTTAAATACCATCAAAGTTATATCTGTTTTATTCTGAAAGCTTACAGTGTCAAAAGGATTATGTAGTCAAAATGCAATAAGAATAGTAAGTATTTTATGGAAATTATTTTGTCTTGTACAATCCTCAGTACTAGTTTTTCATACATGTGTTGGATCTCTCACCCCAATTAGGACTTGGATTACAGGATAACATGATTGCATATTGTACCTCTTTATCCTAAAAGATCTAGCATGAGCTTTTAAAAAAACGATTATTTAAAAATAATTTTACACTTATAGAAAATGTGCAAAAAGTATAGTACAAAAATGCAAAAATATCAACAGTACAAAGAACTCCCATACATATACATCTTTTATTCAAATTCAATTTGTACCCAAATAGTATTAACAACTTACCCCTTTTGCTGTATCATGAATGTTTTATCTTCTGAATCAATCGAAACTAAGCTGCATATACCTTACCCCTCAAGACTTCAATGCACATTTCCTAAGAACATAGAGATTCTGTTACCTAACCACAGTAGGATGATCAATTTGCTAGAACACTTCTGTATAATCTACTGTTTGAATTCCAATTTTGCCAGCTGACCGAACAATCTGCTTACTGGGATGTTTTTCCCTCCTTACGCAGTCAACTTTCAGATCAGTTACTGCATGCAGTTATTATATTTCTTCAGTTCCCTTTCATCTGGAATATTTCCTGTGTCTCTTGTTTCCTTCAACATTAACATTTTTGAAGAATAAACTTGCTTTAGTTTTAAATAGACCATTCTTCATTTTGACTTTGTCAATGTTTTCTTATGATCATGACTGGAATGATCCATAAGTGATGTGGTGCCCGTCTCAGTGTTATCACATCTGGAGGCACTGAGTGTCCATCTGCCTCTCGTTGGTGATGTTAATTTTGAGCATTATGCCAATATGTTGTCCAATCTCTGTACCATATTATTACCAATCACCAGTCTATGGGGAGATTCTTTATAACTATGTAAATATCCTGCTCTTCATATGAATTTCCTCTTACTTTGATCATCCATTGCTAATTCTTGCTTGATCCAATTTTTACTCTGACAGATATAAAATCATGATTTTTAAAGTTTACGCCTCCTTCCACCATTAGTTTTTGACTCACCCTACTATCATTATTAGCCTGTCAATCTGTCATCTATCTATCTATCATCTATCTATCTACCTACCTGTATCTAACTATCTATCTATCTATCTATCATCTATCTACCTGATCTATCATCTGTGTATTCATCAATAATCTTTTTGTTACTGATTTGAACTGATAGATTCTTCTTTCTTCCAATGGTTTAACATTCTTCACTGTTCTTATTTATTTTGGTGCTCAAATTTTCCTGTATTTTGGGCAGTGGGAGCCCCTTCAATCTGGCTTCTCTTTTTCATATGCCTTTATCATTTTTTAAGCAGTTCTTTACTTTGTGGCATCAAAAGTTTATGCCCAGCCTTGGGATTGCTCCTTGGTCTGTAGAGACTATTCCCTTTAGTGGGAATGGTATTAGAGACCACGGTCTGCATGCTTAATATAGCACATGCCTTTGTATACATAAAACATCATTTTTTAATAATGATATTGATTATAGTTCATGATATTTATATTTAATTACTTACTTGCATATCAATGAGTTTATTTGAAGATAGTCTCCATACACTTTTTTTTTTTTTTGGTGTGAAATGGGATACCAATTTTCATATGGTCCAAGTTTATTTATTTGAGAGACAGAGTGTGAGAGTGGAGAGCTCAGAGGGAGAGCAGACTCACTGCCAAGCAGGGAGCCCGATGTGGGACTCGATCCTGGGACTCCAGGATCATGACCTGAGCCGAAGGCAGTTGCTTAACCAACTGAGCCACCCAGGTGCCCCCAGTATGGTCCAAGTTTAAAAATGTGTTTAAAAGAACTATGACTCCTATGAATCTATTTTGTCCCAAATCATAACCACAAGCTGCCTTGATGATAATCTCTGCACAAACGAGTCTTTTGTGGTCAAGCTTTGCTGTCTGTGTGAGATTTCTTTCAAAGTGAACTCTTTGCTTGGTTTGGCTGATGTGGACACTAAAGCCTGAAGGAGAAGAAAATGGGCTAATTTTTTAAGCTTATTCTTACTTATAAGGAATGAGTCATCCTGGATCTGAATTACACAGGGCCATAGAAAACATACAGCCTCTCCTTCTCTTCGCTGCACTGAAATAGCCACCTTAGGAATCTTTTTCCCCTTATTTCTTGGCAAAATCACAAGGCACTAGAATTCTGGCTGGAATAAAATTTTGTGGGTAGACATTCTGAGGCAAGGTCCAAAGCAGGTACAGCCTTCTTTTCTCTAGCAACTAGGGAAAAGAGTCAGGATTGGAGCACACTTTCTTCAACCATGTATGAATAACATCACACATTAAATACAGATCGTTTTGTACAAATTCTACCTTCTGATTAGAAGTTTTCTTTATTTTCATTTTCTTTTTTTTTTTAAAGATTTTATTTATTTATTTGACAGACAGAGATCACAAGTAGGCAGAGAGGCAGACAGAGAGAGAGAAGGAAGCAGGCTCCCCACTGAGCAGAGAGCCCGATGCAGGGCTCGATCCCAGGACTGGGATCATGACCTGAGCCGAAGGCAGAGGCTTTAACCCACTGAGCCACCCAGGCGCCCCAATTTATTTTCATTTTCAAACCACTTTTCTCAGCATTGTTATAATATTGTCAGAACAAGGGGGAAAGTTCTTGGTGTTATTACTGTTTAATAAATTGTTTGCCTCAGCTTTTATAGAAACTTTCTTTTCTATTTATTAATTAAAATTGTTGTATCTCCAATATCACTAAGATTTTCAAAGCAATGATCAAGTCAAAGTATTAAGAGTTTGATGATAGTCACTTGTATCATATAATTCTGAAGTGAAAATTTTTTTAAAATATTACTTTAGTAAGCACCTCTCTGTGACTTGTATGTTCTGGGGACAACCTGACATACTTGCTTTTTTTTTTTTTTTTTAACATAATTAACAATTGCTTTAGTAACTACTTTTTATTTTATAACATCCAAGCAGTTAATCTTTAAAAGAAAATTCAACACTTGAATATTCATAATATAATTTCTTATAAAAAGTTTGTTAGGGTTGTAAAATCACTACGGCCAAGAAAGACTAAACCTAGAGGATACAATAATAAAATGTATTATAAGGATATGATGTACATTATAATAAAATGATTGGGAGAACATATAGTTTTCTCTAGATTTACTAAGGCTTATACTTTAAATGCTTGGTAGAAATCTTCAAATCTTAAAGTAGTATAACCGGAATAAAACTGAAAGTTCATCCAGCCCTCTAAATATGGTCTAATTAATCTCTTGAATATTGCAGACTTTGATCATCTAACTTCTGCTTAAACTCCCTCCACAATGTTGACCTACATACCTATTTAAGGAGCGGTCACTTCTAGCCACAAGTAGTTACTAGGAATTCTTACCTGAATTGATGAATCAAAGCCATCCTTTCTATTCATAGCATCCATTTATAGTTTCTAAGATATTTATATTTCTAGCCTATTTGTGGTCTACAAAGGAAGATCTTAAACTATTTACTGCTACTTAGTACCAAGAATGGGACTATTACTTATTATTCTCACTCTATGTACATTATTGTGAACAAAGATTGTTCTGTTGATATATACAAGTCTTAAATCTTCCATGTACTTCAGTTAAATAAAAATGTTGCTTTTCTATCATTTTTCAACTGGTTATTTGGATCCAAGAATAAGATTTTGCATTTAATAATATTTAAATTTCTTCTTCTTGGATTTGTTGTATCACTCTAGCTGCTTAAAATATAGATATGCCCATTTGTTCATTTGATGTATTATCAAATCCATCTTTTACACCACTTAGCAAGTTTCTCATACTTAAAATATTTTCAGTTGGTTTCCATAACACACATTCCTGTTTTTACTTTTTACTCCTTAACTTCTCTTCCTTAGTCATTCTGTAAGTTATTAATCTCTGTATATTTTTCCTCAGGGCCCCATGATAAGACTTCTTCCATTTTAACATACACACACCTTCTAGTGATCCTATTCATTCCCTCAACAAAGGTTTTTAATCTAGAATCCAAAGAAGGATGTTAGGGGGTCATAAACATTGCTATGCATATGTATGTTTTGCACCATATCTTAAAGGCAAGGACAACAAAATAATAGTAATAATAAATTGATCATATACTGTTGATTCTCATATCATTATCTTTCTTTTTACTCAAGTGTCATTAACATCGAGTGTTATTTTTTTTCAGGTGTACAATACAATAACTCAACAATTCTGTACTTTTCTCAGTGCTCAAAATAAGTGTCCTCTTAATCCCCTTCATCTATTTCCCTCATTCGCTCCTCCACCTCACCCACTGACAACCACCAATTTTTTCTCTGTATTTGAGAGTCTGTTTTTTCATTTGTCCCTTTTTGAATTTGTGCATTTGTTTTTTTTCTTAAATTCCACATAAGAGTGAAACCATATGGTATTTGTTTTTCTCTGTCTGACTTATTTCACTTAGCATGATACACTCTAGGTCCATTCTTGTCACAAATGGCAAGATCTCACTCTTTTTTATGGCTGAATAATAGTCCAATATAGGATACATATACATCACATCTTTTTTTATCCATTAAACTATATGGGTGGACACTTAAGTTACTTCCATATCTTGACTATTATGAATAATGTTGCAATAAACACATCAGTGTCTTTATGGTAGTCTCTTCTCACCATCCACCACACCAAATCTTCATCTACCCTTCAAATTTCAAGTGTACATTTCATCTTGTGTCCTAACTCAATGAACGTCACAGGAGCCCAAGCTGGAAACATTGCAATTTAATATGACTCCTCCCTTTTGCCCCATGCAACCCAGCCAATAGATCCTACATTTCTACCAATGCTACCATGTCACCATGTCATGATTCCTCCACTCCTCTTCTTCCCCAGGAAAGCCGCCAATATGTCCTGTTTCTGTAACAGCTTTCTAAGTGGGCTCCCTGCCATCAGATGTAGCATCTCCAATCTGTTCTTCAGTCCAAGGAACCTTTCTAAAGACACACTGAGTATGTTTCATTCTAGTGTTAAAAACCTACATTTGCTTCCATCATTCCAGGGATAAATTCAGACTTGACCTTTGTAAACAAGGCTGTTCTTCGTGACCGATCGTATTATAGTCCCTCAATCTCAGTCTATGTTCTCTAATCATACTACATTTCTAGATATTCTAAGATGTCATGGTCTTGCCTTTATAACATGGTGGGTATTGTTATTTCTATCTACAGCATTTGCCTTTTTCTCCACTGATTCCTCTTACTTCCTTTCATGATTCAGGCAGAACATCACTTCCACTAAATTAGGTCATCTGCCTGATGAGTATGGAGTAGGTGAGATTCCACTACTATGTAACCCCCTTGCTCTCTGTACTTTTTCTCATAGGACCATCTAAAAGCTTCATCCTCAACCCACATTCTCATAATCTTCCAGAATATTCCATACCCCAAATATCTTCAAGTAAGTATATAGTTAAGTAAAATCAGTCCTTACTATGCAGGTACAGCTTCCAGACAAGCCTTGTAGGCACGACCTTCAGCCAGATTGCCCACATTAAACTTATCCTGGGGCATCTCAGTGGCCAGTTGGTTGAGCAACTGCCTTGGCTCAGGTCATTATCTCGGCGTCCTGGGACTGAACCCCACATGGGCCCCCTGCTCAGCAGGGAGTCTCCTTCTTCCTCTGCCCTTCCCCCCTGCTCATGTGCTCTCTCTAAAATAAATAAAATATTTTAAAAAATAAATAAACTTATCCTATAGAAAACCCTTGGAATTTCCTCCGACAATTCCTGTACTGTACTTAAATGTATTTATCTGTTCGTTCTTTTATACTACAAAGGCCCCAATGGCAAGGACTAAGCCTCCCCTTCCTCTCTACTTACTATTTTATCCTTGGCACAAGCATAGCACAGTACAGTACTCAATAAAGTATTACATGATTCATAAATTTTCCAAGTAAATCTATGACTTCTATGATTCCAAACAAAGCTGGGCTGAAGATAAGAGTTTATAGTGAAGAAACAGAGATCTCCCCCTAGTTAATACCCACTCACCAAAACCCCTTGGATAATGCAATTCCACAAGCTACAAATATTAATTGTAGAGATTTTCTCTACTTTGACCACACATCCATCATTAGAAATTTTGACAAATGCCTTGATGAAACCCACATGTACTCTGCCTATAGCTGATATTGCTTTTAACCCTCCAAAAAAATGAGTAGGATGTTATAAGCTCAGATTCTGAAATAGAACATATCCATATCCTGAGGAACTCACAGTATATTCAAGGAAATGTGTATGTAAACAAATACTTCACATCTCATGAGCTATAATAAAGATATGAGAAAAGTAATTTGTAAGAAGAAAAAAAAGCAGTTGGTCCACCACGATTTATTTATTCTTTGTGTGTACCTATTCTGGTTGCTAGAGATTACGAATTTCCTTTCCACAAGCTCATATCTGAAATAATTAACCACTTGTTCCAGAGACTGGCCTTCATTCTATAACAACATAACAAGTTGGAGACACAAAGAATAAGAGGAAAAAGATGACACTTCTGTGGTTTGTGGAAGGCACCTTCTGAAACTTTTTAAAACCAGGATGACATTTATTCTTCTCTACTATCTCCTTAACGATTATTGATGGTAGCCAAGGGCTCTCTGCGACAAGTTCTTTTGGTACTTTGGAACAGTTCATCTGGGTACAGAAAAGTGGATTCATTTTGAGAAGCTGGATGCTCTCTTACAATCTGTTCACTTATCTTTCAGTTTCAATTTCCCTGTACCCAATATATTTTCCACCCTTTCCAGGTTGAAGATCATTCTCTTTGACAAGGAGAACAGAAATAAAATAGGGGATTCCTATTTCCTTTCTCTCTTCTACTAACTTTATACCATCTGCCCATAATCAATAAGATTATTTCTCAGTTTATTTTCCTTGCTCAGGATGGAACTAACACATGTTTTCATCCTCAGCTTCTTCTGAACTTCAGACTTCCATGACACATAGTACTAATCCTTTGGTTAGTTACTCACTGTTCATATATTTCTTTGTCCTCCAGTTGTCACTTATTCCAAAGTGGATAAAAACTTCTCAAATGATATAACACTATTTATATGTTCATTTGTAGATACTAGGAGGTCAGTCAGTGGTCATATTACACCCTATTTTATGGATGTATAGTCAAGGTGTTGTATGGCTAAATGAATTTCCATGTTAATTAAATGGACAGGAGCTGTTACTCAAACTTTTCCTCTGGTTGCATTCCAAAAAGTTTTTTTCTGATACCTTGTCATTGACAACACAGTTACTTTTCCCATGGAAAACACTGCAACCAGCTTGTCTATCTTTCAAGATATTTTCTATACATATACAAGCAAATACATATGTACACAAATATAGATTATTTTTACACAAATGTAGTATATCAGTCTGCTCAGGTTGCCATAATAAAACACCACAGACAGGGTGGCTTAAGCAATAGAATGTAAACGACAGTTCTAGAACTTAGAAGTCTAAGATCAGAGTGTCGGCAGATTTGGTTTCTTCTCAACCCTCTTTCCTTGGTTTACAGGTGGCTGCCTTCTCACTGTGTCATCACATGGTTGCCCCTAGGTCTGTGTGTTTTGCCTACACCCAAATTCCATTTTACAAGGATAGTAACTATATTGAATTAAGGCCTCAATACGACTTAATTTTACTTTGCCTTGTTAAAGGCCCTATCTCCAAATACAGTCACATTCTGAGGTACTAGAGTTTAGAACTTCAACATACAAATTTGGGGGATCATAATTCAGCCCCAAACAAGTAGTTTTCCCAAAACACAACTTTCATCTCCTTTCTTCTCTTAAAAATATATCTCAGACATCTTTGATCTAGAGATACATGAAGTTCTAATTCTTTTTGATAACATGCTTTGTTAAATAAAGTAACAGAATAATCCTAACCATTCCTTTAGTGATGAAAACAAGTTTCTTTCAAAATTTTTGCAATATCAAAAGGTAATTCAATGAGTAATTAAGCATAAATTATTTTAAACATGTGTGGATACATATGTAGAATAAATTTCCAATAGCAGAATACAGATAAGGGCAGAAGATCATCATTATTTTTTTGGAACTTTTTTCTAAATAGTGCTAAATTGCCTTCCATGTCATTGTACCAACTTATACTTCTAGCAAGAAGTATGAAAGTGCCTCTTAAGTTATCAAATTTTATAATATTTGCCAAAATGTGTAAGTGAAAATTATATCTTACAAAATTATAATTTTATATTTTCCTTATTATAAATAAGATCAAGTGTCTTTTCATATTTTTTAGGAGTTAAATATTTGTATATCATTTTTTGTGATTTGCTTTTTCATGTGCTTTGCAAATTTTCATCTGTTTTCAATTATTTTCTTATTAATTGGTATGAATGTTTCCACATTAGGAAAATGAATAATTCGTGATATAAGTTGCAATTTTTTTCCCCATTTGTCACTTGTCTTTTGATTTGTTTATTTTTTTCTTCAGGCAGAAAAACTGTATTTTATATAGCTGAATTTACCAATATGTTACTTCAAGGCTTCTAGAGTTGTTTGCAATGGTTAAGAGGCTTTTACCATTCTGAGATTATAAAAGAATTCTATGTGCTTGAGTTTTTTGCCACTAATGCTTTATGATTAATTTTTCATTTATAATTCTTTGATCCATCTGGAATTTATTGCATATGAGGCAGGAGTCCAAATTTATGTGTTGTTTTTTTTTTTTTTTTTTTCAAAATGGCTTGCTATTGACTCAGTTTAATTTACTTAGTAACTCATTTTTTTTAACTAAAATTGAAGTGCTCTCTTTATCAAATGAAAAGAATGCCTTATAGATTTAGATGCATTTTCTATTCTTTTTTTTTTCTAATTATAAGCACATACCACTCTGTTTTCATATAGTTAGTTTCATAATGTGGTTTAATAAATTACAAAGTCAGTATTTATTATGTTTTTTTCCTAGAATTTTTGTGTGAATTTGGCCAACCAATTGATAAGATTAATATTGGGAGCGTTGACTTCATTATGTTGTTGGTTTTTTCTATTCAAGAATATGGGAGAACTTTCTGCTTGTTTAAATGAAAATCTTCTTTTGTGTTGTTCAGTATTTAAAAGTTTTCTTCTTATAGATGGTGTCCATTACTTGTTAAGCTTGTCTTTAGTACCTCAGCTATTTTGTTGCTTCTATTAAAGTTTTTTTTCCCATTATGTCTTATAACAGTTGTTACTTGTATTAACTAGACTTTAAAGCAGTGCTTCATATATTTTACTATGGTTCTTAAAGCACTGTGGTATTTTTTTGTAATATATGTGTTTTTATATACATATATTCACATATAGATAGACTCTATCTCACTTTTTTTGCTATAGCACTTAGCATTATGCTGTGTCAGTTCATTCATTTATAACTGATGTTTTTATCATGCTATCCAACCTAGTTATGCTTCAGAATAAACTGAGATTTTTATGTTAAAAATGATGGCTGTATTATAAAAAATACCTGATACTTTTTATAAAGCATCCACTATTTAAATTTCATGTTCTGATTGTGATTTTAAAAAAAATAGCATTGATGTATTATTATTGTTGGCTTTCTTTGGAATAAAATCATAAGTAAATGTGAAAATAAAAGTGTGTAATCTTAAAAATGACTTAAGACAATTTAGTCCTTTGATATCTTTAGCCAAAACAAAACAGAATACCAGCACACAAAATTGTCCAGTTTCCTTGTGAAAAGTGTCATGAACAAACTAATTTCACATCATATTTGCATAAAAATAAAAATAATTCTATTAGTAAATGCTCCTAATCTGTTCTTTGCCTGAGAATCGTAACCTCATAAAAAGAGAATTTGTTCCTAGAGCCTTTTCATTGACTAGAATATTTTCTGTGTGGACATGCATGTATAGTTTCTCATTCTGGGACTTGTAATGGCGATTATGATGGATTATAGGAATAAACATGTTGCATAAATTAGCTTTTTTCCTCTAAGGATATCATAAAATATATGAGACTAACTAATCTTAGTAGAAATTTTGGTAGCAAATTACCAAGTAACTTTATCACAATATTGGCCTTAATACCTCATTAGATATTGTCCCTGTGAATCTTTTTCATATTATTATTCCTTTACACTTATTATCAATGTGATCTAATTCACATTTATTTGTTCACTGATTTCTTATACTTGTTAGTCTTTTCCATCCAAACGGTTATAAACTCACTGGTAATAGGGACTATTTATCATATATCTATTTTTTTGCTCACTTCAACCTTCCCCATTTATAGCTCTTAGTTCTTAGTGCTCAGAATAGCTCTGAGCACAGAGGAACAAAAAAATTAATATATGTTTTAAAACTTTAGCTTTAATTGAAATAATTAAATTGTTAATTGATTAAAAGAGATCATCACCTGGGACACTTTAGTAATTCGGGGAAAGATAAAAAAGGGTGGATTTTACACTCATAAGTTGCTGAGACTTATACACATTTTCCTCCTTGTTATTTCCACCTTCATAAAAAAATATGGCATCTACATGTAGGGTATTACTAATTACAGGGAAACAAAAATCCCCCAGAGACTCTCAACATTTACTGCTGGTGTTATTCACTAAGACCATACAATAAATTAGAATTTTCACCCTAACACAATAATCTGGCTTCTGGCTGTGAGAGGACAGCTTGCTTTAAACCAGTGATTCCATCAAAAACACATACATCAAAACTGAATACACACAAAGAAACAAATAGCTATTTTAAGAGTCATTTTATACAACAAGATTTTTAGGGCCCAACCTTCCAATGAAAAGAGAAATGCTTTAAAGTGAGCCCTAGCTTCTCTGCTTCTCTTCCCTTTCTGGCACTTTCTGATTTCTAAACTGTATCAAGTGGGAAACTAGAAACCTTCAGTTCAGAAATTTGAGCAGAATTTTCAACATTTTCAGTAATCAGATGAAAAGGAAAGAAAAACTGAAATTCAAAGCCCATTAAAAAGGAAAATAGTGCAGGATTCCAGTCAAGTCCTATGAAAAACCACAACTTAGGAAACAAAGCAAAGGGTTAATAGTGATTCGGACACACACCAAAAACCTTGACTAACTGAAGGAGATCATTGTTTGTTCTGTTTATCAGAGGAAAAGCAAATGCTCTCTGGAGGAAGATATCATAATCCAGAGCTTCACACAATGGTAGAACCAAACAAATTAAAATAAAGAGGAAAAGTGAACAACAGACACAGAACAAACACATGGTGTCAATACTGGAGGTAGAAATAGGCTGGAGCATAACAGCTTAATATGCTACAGGTCTCTGTTAAAATTCTTCATCTCATCATCTGGATTTTACCAGAAAACTGGAATTAATTAAAAAAAAAAGTCAAATGCACATTTTGGTACTGAAAAATAGACTAATTGACATTGAGAATGTAATAAACAGTGGAAGCAGCATGAATGGTTAATCCACTCAACCCAGTACAGCCCTGAATATATTTAAGCCTCCCAACAGTGACCTGATCGTTAAGATAGACTTTGTTGACTTTTCTCCCTTCCCCACTTGATCACTTTCCTTCCCAAATAAACTCTGAAAGCTAATTCTTGTTCTAGGATCTCTTTGGGGTGAGGGGAGAAGGTAGAAGCTAAACAAAGTCATGTAGGTGAAATAAATTACATGAGAACAATAGCACAGCAGGGTAAATGGATTTAAAATATTCAGACCTTTCATTATCTAGGATATTATAAAAGTACTAATTTATATTAATCTTTAATAAGTCAAGAATGAATGTTCTGATCTCTATGATAACAGCTTAAATGGGGGAAGAAAAGGAAAGGATAACCAACATCTAATACAGGAGAACACTGGAACAAAAATTCTTGACATTTTTCTAAAAGCAGGCATGGAAGAGGGAAAAAAGAATCAATAGGAGATAGAATACTAGAAACCGAGTAGGATAATGTAGATTTCAACACAAATATTTCAGAAAATATATCAAATGAAAATATAATTAATAGTCTAATCGAAAGATAGGTACTACCATAGTGATTTTTTAAAAATCCAAATATATGCTGTTACTAGAGACACAACTTAAAATTAAGAATACAGGAAAGTTGAAAGGGAAAGAATGGGAAAAGTCATAGTGGGCTAACATTAAACTAATATATCTATCCTAAGCATACAGAATGGTTAGGCTAACGTCATTGCTATAGGTGAAGAGAGACTTTATATAATGATAAAATCCACCAGAACAATTCTTAGTTCACAGACAGCTAATAAAAGTACTAATAAAATTTGCTCAAGTTCTATTTCATCAAGCAAGACTATTAGGGGAAAAAATAGATTACCATCTTCTATCACCATCCATTTTATAAAGAAAGAGCTTTTATAACACAAATAGAAAATATTCTGAGGATAAAAAACAGCCTTTTAAGGAAATAAATTTATGAGAAACCTACTACGTTGCCTATGTTTTTCTTATGTTATTACAGATTAGAAGAACAAACTTTGTTACAAATCCCTCACTATTTTGCAAATACTACTCTACTAATGCTATTCTTCATCAAAAACTATTAGCTTATTAGACTATTTATATTTTGCAATATAAGCAATCTCATTCTTACAAAATAGCTAAGGAAGGTTCACAGTGCAATACTGAATCTGCTTTTTCCAACTTTGTGCATAATTTTGATTTCTAAAATGAAAGCTTCTTAACTTCTTTGCTAAGGATATCTGAAATTTTTTGGTTTGTTTGTTTTATACCTAGAGTCAAAAAAGCTGATTTTTGACTTTCAGATATAAACCCCTACCTCATCCCAGTTGAATCCAACCATTGCTTCCCTATAGTCCTCCTCTTTTCCCAACACCAAGTGCCTGTGCCTTTCCAAAGCTATAGGGTTTGATACATTTCTTTCATAATCTCTATTTCCTTAGCATTTATATATCTATGTGTGTGTAAAATTTAAATGTTTTGTCACGTGTATCTGTCTTTTTACATAAATGGCCTCACACTGGGATCAGTTAATTTGAATTAATCAAACTAGCTTCTCTCTGAGATACTCCTACATGGAGACAAAACTGACAATTACATGTTTGCTTGTTTTCCCCCTTAATAAGTTATTTTACTAAGCAGTTATCTTAGACATGTCTTATGATATGTGATGTGGGAAATAAAGGCAGAAGAAAAATTATTAAATTTCCTTAGAACATACAGCTCATTTACAAGACCTTGAAACAGGCAGAGTGACACTCCTCTAGGGACTCAACTGCCTCAATATTAATCCTTTGCTATGGGAAAAAGACAATCCTAGCCTCACCCTTCCCCCGAACCCCACCCCCACCCCCCTACCCCCGCCCCAGGATCCTTTAACATAAAGTAACTTAAAGTAACTAAAGTAACATAAAGTAACTAAAGTCTACTTTAACATACAAAAATTCCTTTAGAAATTTCCTTTGTCTCTAAACTCCCAAGATACGTGTTGGCAATCATCCCGAAGTATATGGCCTACTGATATACATCTGAAGGTTCTCATGACTGAATTTTTTTTTTTTAAAGATTTTATTTATTCATTTGACAGACAGAGATCACAAGTAGGCAGAGAGACAGGCAGAGAGAGAGAAAGGAGGAAGCAGGCTCCCTGCTGAGCAGAGAGCCCGATGCGGGGCTTGATTCCAGAACCCTGGGATCATGACCCGAGCCGAAGGGAGAGGCTTTAACCCACTGAGCCACCCAGGCGCCCCTCATGACTGAATTTTTATTAGAGGGTAATAAGTGACTTTTCCCAACAATAACTAGCCCCCTCAAGGTCCTAGAAACCTTGTTTCCAAAATTCCTTAGAGACTTACACTATCCCTAATCCCCTCCCAATTTGAAAGTATATAATGGTCCGCTGCAGCTCTTTCTGTCAGCAGGTCCTGTCCCCATGCTTTAATTAAAAATCATCTTTTTGCTCCAAAGATGTCTCAGGAATTTTTTCTTGGCCTTCAGCTTCGAACCCTAACATCTTCTTTCCTACATCAATTTGTCTAAACTTTTGTTTTTAACCACCAAATGCACCATAGGATAGATTTCAAAGCTCTCTCTAAATCAGAAACTAGTCTTATTTGAAGAGGGAGGATCATTCCAGATATGATACCTTCCTAAAAAGTATATACTGTTGATCTAACTGTATGATTTAAGCAAGTGTACCACCATCCATCTTCATCACGAAAAAATGTTTTCATGATTACTCTAGTTACTTGTCATTCAACTGCCTACCTTTAATAAACTTGCCTGAAAAATAAAGTGCTTCATTCTGTGATTTGTGATATGGTTTAAAGTCCCTGTAGTCTCATGAGTGGTGTTTAAACAATCCAAATTAAAATGTAAGCACTTGAGAACTAGATTAAATTATGTATCACCAGTTTCTCTCCTTCAAAGTTCCAAACTCATGTTGTCTTTGAAACTGAGTATTAAATTGCCTCTGGTGGTGCTGAGCTTTTCTTATCTTTTATAAATTTATATTGTTATCCAGTATGTTTAAAAAAAAAATCACACTTACCAAATTCATTTTCTGAGAAGTGCCAGAGACTTGCTCTGAATAGAGAGCAAGGTTTCTTTTTCTCTCCTAAAATAAGGGCTCTATTTTGAGGTGAGAGAGATGAATGAATGCTGGCCAACCCGCCATGGGTAAGCGTAACACCAGGATATTTGCATGTCTTTATTTTATTAATGCTTTAAATATCCATATGAGGCAGGTATGTTTTTAGGTTTTACAGAGGAAGGAACTAAACTCAGAGAGCAAAGTCATTTTCTTTGGATCCCTCAAAGCCTAGCTTGATCCCAGCATACTTTATAAAGGTGGTGGCAAGTAAGGGACAGGTGGAGGTAGGTAGGGAGAGATAGATGGGGGCTCTGTGGTCAGGCTCAGAGAAATCCCAAGAGGTGGAGGCATCAGAAAAGCAGAGATAAGGAAATAAACCAGGACACCTTGCCCTAGGACCACCCTGCCCTAGATGTGGGGGGCAGGTGTCCTTTTTATGATAATCACCTGTGACCAACAAAGAATAACCAGACCTAAAAAGGAAGTAAGCCTTTGAAGGTGTTATCGCTAGTCCTTGCTCAATCATTACCAATAGAGATGTTAAAAGGATTTAAGTTCCCTGGTTAGCTTTCTATAAAAGACCAACCCTAAAGGCCCTCTTTGGAGCAACACTGTCAGGACCCCTCTCTCTCTTGAGAGCTTTTTCTGTATTTTCACTTAATAAACTTTTATCACTTTACTCAGTCTTCATTGTCCACGAGATTCATTCTTTGACTCCCTGAGACAAGAATCTAGTTCTCACCCTTCAGTGGGAGGTGGAAGGATGTGGCAAACAGGCATTATGGGATATTTTGGTTTCCCATTTTGTAAAATCTAGGCTTAGCCCCCTGTCATTATTATGGTAGCCATCCATCTTTGGCCCTGTCTCTCTGTGTCGAGGCTGCTGTCCCCACCAAGCCTGTGAATGCTTTCTATTTGTACTAAAGGGGTTAATCTGCATCAGGTATTTCAGAGTCCAAGAATGAAGGCCTGACTGACTCAGAGACTCTTAACTGGCAGTGAGCTCAGGATTCCGGCAAGATGCTGTGAGTGAGGAGGGCAGGCCACCAGAGTCCCCCAGCTTGTATGTCCACCAGCTTATTTACTTTTTCATGAATGGAAAGCAGTTTTCTGTATACTCTGGACCCTGAATTAAGCTACAGTCTCTCTCTTTGCCCAGGCACAACTTCAGACCGGAACTCCCCCAAATTTTATAACAGATATAACAAATTTAACAAGTATTGTACCTTCAAAGTCTCATATCACTTCTCAATGTGTTTCTTTGGCAGCAACTGCTAAGCCCTTTTCATTGCATCTTCATTTTTTTAGAAAATACTGTTTGTCCTCTATATTGTTATTCCTTTGCCATTCCAATATTTTGCTGACATTTGATGAATAATATTTCTGATCCCCTGAAGTTTTTTTTAAATTGTATATTCCCTCCCATGGCCTCCTCACACTCCATGACAGGCCATGGGAGTGATCATCAATTGTTACTGTGCCCGTGCCAGGGGCAAGGAACTCAGTCTACACCCATGAGAAATTCCAAAGGAAGTTTCACACATGCTGGGGAGAGAAGGGCAGGAAATGGCACATTTTAATCATGTTTTTCATATCCACATTTTTTTTTTTTTAGCTGGTTTTTTTTTTTGTCCTTAAGGATTGTACTGTGCAGACGGTCATGGCCATTCTTGGGTCAGAGACTGCAACCAGCAGTGTCATCTTTCCTGCAGTAACTGTGGCTTCATACTTTGGCAGAAGAAAAATTATTAAACATGGTGGTTCCAAGACAGTGTTTAGCTCCTTTAAGGATCTATGCTGTGCCCTGCACCCATGAGGACAGGATTAACTTGGGAGTTTGATCCCAAGGGAAGGATGTAGGTGAAGGTCTACTTGTTCAGAGTGTGTTTACTGAGAAAGAGCAATCATAAAAAACGAAGGAAAACCTTGTGGGGCACAAAAAGCCAATTCAAGAAGTCTGGAGCACAGTCCAGAAAGAGCACGGTCCAGAAAGAGCCGCTCAGATGTGTGAGCCACCTTACTATCTCACACCCAAAGGTGCCTATCCACCTCTGGGAACGCAGCACTGGAATGGCACAGACCAGTCTCCCTGCCCTGCACTTAATATCCTCACTTCCAGCGTCGGGTGTGATTTCTAACTCTCTCCCCTGTGGTGTCAGTAAAGGGAGTGTTTGACAATACTGAGAAAGATTGAATTACAGTCCTGGGATTTTCTTGTACTTCAGCCATTCAGTGACTCAGTTTTTGACTTAACCACAAATAAATTTGGGAAGGCTTGGTAAAAGTTCTCTCTTTTTTCTTTACCAAAACCCAAAAAATACTAATAATCAAGAGACTGACATTTCAGATGATCGCTATGTGTTTTAAGGCTATTTTGTTCTTTTTTTTTTTTTTTTTTTTTTTTTTTTTTTTTACTATCTATTTTTATTTTTTGGAGGGGATTCACTTTTATATCAATCTCTTTACTTGGCCTAAATGAATATGTAAAGTCACTGTGAGATGGTGTTTCCCAGGATTCGGGGTTTCAGGCTAATGTTGCTGAGTATCAGGTGCCTTTCCTTTTAAAGGAGTAGATGAGCCCTAGGACTGGACTTTTGCAAACATTTGTAAATTATATGGGATGTTTATTTTTTTTAAAACTCTGCTGAAAGCATTTTGTACTTAAACTTTCCTTACTTCCTCCATACTCCCCCCCTCTTTTTTTTTTCTCTTCCTTTTTCTCTCTCGCCACCCTCCAACCACACACACATGTTCTTTCAGGCTCTAGGACATTTAGTTCTACCGAGCTGTTGTTTTTCATTATTCATTTGGTTTTTGTATTTTTCCATGTACAAGGTACTTTCACTTTTTTAAAAATTGAGAAAAAAACAATGTTGTCAGTATCAATAAATCTGCATCCAGAGAGAGTCACTTCCTATCAAGGTTTCAAAAGTGCTTCATGGTTTTCCGATCTCCTGTCTGGGCTAATCAACACTGATGCTTCACATACGCAGGACACACGATGCCAACTTCTAAACCAGCTCTGTGCTTTGCGTTCCATTTTAGGAATGAGAACCTGGATTATTTATTTATAACTGTATAAAGTCTTGTTGTTAAGGTGCTCTCTGTGAAAAGCAGAGAGTGGTTGGAGCCAGATGGGGAGAGGGTGAGCAGGATGATGGCTGGATTCTGTGGGAAAGGAGAGAGGAATTTTATTTCCCACTATAAATTAAATAGCCTAATTTGACCCTCCACCAGTAACGTGATAACCAATTAATACATTAATGGGCAGGGATTATGCTGTCTGGTTTTAGTGAATGGAAACTGAGAGTCAATTCCATTTAAACACTCTTTGGGGAATTTTTTTTTTCTTCCTGTGTAACTCAAACCAATGAGAATTACAAAAGAAAGTGAAACTGAATTGTTGTTTTTTGTTGTTTTTTTTTTCTTCTGGGTATTAATTCTGGCTCAGCCTTTTATTATCTGTAATGCAATGGGGAAAATCTCTGTTTTTTGTTTCAGTTTTATTTTTTATTTTATTTTATTTATTTGAGATAGAGAGAGATGAGAGAGAGAGAGAGCAGGAGGAGAGGTCAGAGGGAGAAGGGAGGCTGATGTGGGATTTGATCCCGGGATTCCAGGACCTGAGCCAAAGGCAGTTGCTTAATCAACTGAACCACCCAGGCATCCCTGTGCTTCAGTTTTATTGAGAAACAATTGACATACATCGCTGTATAAGTTGAAGGCATACAGCACAGTGGTTTGATTTACATATGTTGTGAAATGATTACCACAATAGGTTCAGCTAACATTCATCTTCTCGTATAGATACAATAAAAATAAAAAGGAAAAAGGAAAGACATTTTCTCCTTGTGATGAGCACTCCTAGGATCACTCTCTTAACAATCTTCCTATATATCAAACAGCACTGTTAGCACCAGTCATCATGGCTTACATTACATCCTTAATCTTTTCTTTCCTTTTTTTTAAAGATTTTATTTATTGATTTGAGAAAGAGAGAGAGCTCAGACAGGAGGGAGGGTGGCAGACAGAGAGAGAGAGGAAGAAGCAGACTCCCTGCTGAGTGGGGAGTCTAACCTGGGGCTTGATCCCAGGACCTCAGGTTCATGAACTGAGCCAAAGGCAGACGCTTAACTGACTGAGCCAACCAGGCATCTCACTAGTCCTTATTTCTCAACTGGAAATTTGTATCTTTTGTTCACCTTCTTCTCATTCCCTGTACCCCATCCTCTGTCTCTGGTAACCACAAGTTTGAGCTCTTTTTCCATGACTTTGGAGTTTTTGTTTTGTTTTATTTCTGGATTCCACGTAAAATGGAAATCAGACATCATTTGTCTTTTCCGTCTGACTTGTCTCACTTGGCATGGTGCCTTCAAGTTCCCTTCATGTTGTTGCAAATGGTAGGATTTCCTCATTTTTTGTAGCTGAATAGTATTCCATTGTGTGTAGAAATATATATTTATATATTTTTATATATATACCTAACTTTATCCATTCATCCATCAGTGGATACTTCGGTTGTTTCCATGTCTTGGCTATTATGAATAATGCTGCTATGAAGATGGGGATGCAGATACATTTTCCAGTTAGTATTTCTGTCATTGTCTTTGGATAATATTCCCAGAAGTGGAATTGCTGATAATAAGATAGTTCTATTTTTAAGTTTTTGAGGAAACTCCATACAATTTTCCACAGTGGCTGCAACAATGTATATTCCCACCAACAGGGTTCTCTTTTCTCCACACCCATGCCAGCATTTGTTCTCTCTTGTCTTTTTGTTCATGGCCATTCTAACAGGCGTGAGGTGATGTCTTACCGTGGCTTTAATGTACATTTACCTGATGACTAGTGATGTTGAGCATCATTTCATGTGTCTGTTGGCCTCTTGAACATCTTTTTTTAGGAGAAATCTCTTCAAGATCCTTTGCCCATTTTTTAATTGGGTTATTTGTGTGTTTGCTTTTTGCCATTGAGTTGTATGAGTTCTGTGCATATTTTGGATATTAACCCCTTATCAGATATGATGTTTTGCAATTTTTTTCCCTTTCCATAGGATGGCTTATCACTTTGTTGAGGTTTCTTTTGTTGTGCAGGAGTTTTTTAGTTTGATGTAGTCCCACTCATTTATTTTTTATTTTGTTGCTTGTGCTTTAGTTATTTTATCCAAAAATTTACTACTAAAACCCATGTCAAGCACCTCTATTCCTGTGTTTTCTTCTTTTCATGGTTTCAGGTCTTACATTTAAGTCTATAATTCATTTTGACTAAGTTTTTATGAGTGGTGCAAGACCTGGGTCCAGTTTCATTCTTTTACATGTGAATCTCCAATTATCACAGCACCATTTACTGAAAAACTGTTTCTTCTCCTGAGTATTCTTGGCTCCCTAGTCAAATATTCGTTGAACATTTATTCGTTGAAGTTTATTTCTGGGCTCTGCATTCTGCTCCACTGGTTTACCTGTCTTTTTTTTTTTTTTTTTTTTTTTTTTAATGACAATATCATACTGTTTTGATGACTATAGCTTTATGGTATATCTTGAAATCAATACATCAAGAAGACATAACAATTGTAAATATTTATGGGCCCAACATTGGAGCAGTTAAGTTATAAAGGAAAACCTAACAGAGCCAAAAGGAAAAATAAACAATCAAATAATAATAGTGGGGGACTTTAATACCTCACCATACCCCAACATAGATAGATCATCTAGATAAAGAATCAATAAGGAAGCAGTAAACATAAACATTATAAATCAAATGGACCTAACAGGTATATACGGAATATTCTACCCAAGAGCAGCAGAATACACATTCCTGTCAAGTACTCATGTAATGTTTCCTCAACCGTTAGACAAGAACTGGTATAAGTAGAAATTACCTGATGTAATAGTTTCATGAAATAATAAAAATGCAGTGTTTATCCCATTTTTCTGTAAATCTTATTTCTCCCAGTTCAAACTTGGTAGCATTTTTTTTTTTTTAATTCCAGAAAGCTGATCTATGTGGTGTGGCTTATTTTATCTATACAACATTTCTGTTCATTCACACAGCAGATAACATGTGTTACAGTCTCTCCTCAAGGCTTTTAAAAAACATTTTTAACCCAAATGACATAAGTTATTGCTAACTAATGACATATAGTTTACCAAATCCCAGCTTTTAGAACACTTTGAAATCAGAGAGAAAACCACACATATTTAGTAACTAATGTATACAGATGTGATAATGATAACCTTACTACTTAATAGTGATTATTGAATTGGAACTCATCTTCAGTATTCACGCTGCAAGTGGTTTGGAATGACCAGACGTGGAATAAGAATTGCACTTGTAGAAAATAAGGAAAGAAATAAAATTGCTGCTCAAGCATAAAGCAACTCTGAGACCCAAATATTTGGGGGAAGAAATTGAGCCTAATGCTTTGGAGACAATGCACATGATTGAATAGGATTAAGTATGATTTTTTAATTCTTACAAATGTGGACCCTGATGAAGACTGGCTTCTATTGAGTCCCACTGATTTAATTTGGGCATACTGTAATTTACTGGGCTGGAGTAGAAACAGTAATTCGGTGAGGCCATCATAAGCTCATTAGAAACACACTGAGAACGCTTAATGGTGTACAACCCACAGCTTTTTGCATCCCTTTTATAGTGATCCCTCTTGCCATGCCTGCTGCTTTCTACTCCATGCTGTTGATAGTATGGTCGTTTTCAAACACCCCTGAAAATGAGAGGTATTTTTAAAACAAGACTGAAGTCACCAAGAAACCTAGAAAGCCAACATTTCAGGGGTGTGCGGTGCACTGTCAGGATAAAAAAAAAAAAAAACTTCTCGCGTATTGTTAATCATGGTAAGATGGGTGAGCTGTTAAGTACTGTATAGTGCAACTAATCAAAAGCTCAAACATCCTACACAATGGAACAGAAATAATTACTCTCCCTGAGCTTCTATTGTTTCCTGCCTCAGCCTTCCCTGAACTAATAAAAGGTTTAATTTTAACTTGTGTGAAGGAAATGTCAGCATCACAAAGAAATACAACATTCAGCTGCTTTTCTCACAATCAGGTAACACACATAATGAATTAGACCTTAATAGACCTAAGCTAAATGAAGCCTAAACAAACCGGGATAAGCACCGCCTCTCCCAACCGGGGACTTTTTCTCTTTACCCCTAATTATATGACCCCATGCAAAAAGCCTGGGTCCCAATATTCTCACGCTTCAAATGAGAATGTTCTGATAAGGTGTGAGAGCTCTGGTTATCAGGTATGTATGTCTGTGCTTATGATATCAGCTACACACAGTGGGTGATTTAGTTCAAACGTGGGATGTTTATTCTGATGCTTCACAGGAAGAATGGGGGGAGGGACAGCAAAGGGGGTGCTTAAAGGCTTCCTGCATTCAAATGGGTGGATTTTTTTTTTCACTTTACTATCTTCAAAAAAACTAAGATAAATTTTCAATCCAAAACCTGTGTTTGAAGTTTCAGCTTACTAAGAAGAAAATACTACTCTATGAATATATGGAGAAGGACAATTCCTCCTCAGTCTTCTGAATTGTGGATCTTGCAACATAATTTGACTCACATTTCAAGGAGAAACAACAAGAAGAAAAAAGGGTATTAGAAAAGCATATAGGTTAGTTAATATTTATTTTTCGAAATAACCTAAAACACGGTGGAAATTCTGGGAGATTCGATTATCTTTGTTTATTCTTTTAGCTTTCCACAAATACATATGAATTACTCACCGCTTCCCAGAATTAAATATTAGGGTGCTTCAAAAGCAGGAAATAAGATAACTGAAAGAATTATCTATTTGTGTAAGTCACACATAGTACTGTGAAATCGCTGGGAAACCGTTCCGTGCTGTAGCATAGGAAGAGCCTGAACTGGACAAGTCACTTACCCACTGCAGGTCACTAACAAGAGGGCAGTAACACCTGCCTGGCTATGCATGAGAATGAGAGGACGGATAGTGTGCCTGAAAGACACCATCCCAGGCACACAGCAAGTACATAACAAATAGTAGCTCTGATAATCAAAATACTTAACAGGATATTCAATGTCTCCTACTATGTCCCTATATTTTCTCTCCTCTTCCAGCCGTTCACCACACTGCCACCAGCATTATTTTCTTCTAAACCACAGTTCTGTTAATGTGACTTCCCTACTCAACGTCTATCTACGGTCATAATTTTCAAACATTTCTTAAGGGAAAATCCCTAAATAAAAGACACCTACATCTAAAATGAGTAAAGAGGCACTGTTTTAGTAGTTTAGACCTTCCAAATTCAACTTTGCAATATATACTATGTTATGAGACAAGAACACAAGAACAGGGAAACTATTTTAAAGAATATTAACAATTTTAATATATTTTTGATAATATTCAATAGACAGCTAGGAAGGAGAGTGAAGTCTGGTATCAGTTCAGCATGGAATGAAGTTATTTCAGACTTTTGGTTGTACAGAATAGAAAAAATATTGAATCATAAAGATAAGTAGTCATGAATGAGAATAGGTCTTTTTACATAGCAGTTTATAATCTTGAAGTTTAAATAATTTAACAGATCTAGAAACTTGAAAGAAAGAGTAATATATTTTGTTTCATCTTCAACTGCTCACATTTTCTCTGCCTTTCGGTGGGAGTCAGCAACCAAATCTCTCAGATAATTTTAAACTTTATTTATAGCAGAGACTTTTATAGTCTGCAAACATGTTATCAAAATTTATTTTGACTTAAATTCACAAGATTCATTACCCACTCCTGTTTTATAGATATCTTTAGTACCTTTTGAAATTTTTTTTATTATTTGGGTGTAATATTTTGGACTCTCCCTCCACCCTTTTTTCCTTCTCCCCTTGAGTGGGGGGGACCAATTGTGATGAGTGATGTGCTTTGGGAATTTGAAATATCTGAATGTGGCCTTACTTCTTCCTTACTTATTTATAAATGCTTGGCTAGACACAGTATTCAAGGACTCTGTCTCTTTCCTTTAACCCCACCTTCTGATTTCCAGTATTACAAAGGAGAAATCTGATGACAAGCTATTCTCAAGAAACTTAACATGATTTTTTTCTTTGTTTTTGGAGTTCAGCACTTTGCTGGTTTATGCCTCAGTCTGTGCCTGTCTTTTTGCCATAATTTTAATTGGTACTTGATGAGCCTCTTATGTTTGAAAACTCAAATTTGGCCATTAATGGCACTTTAGGTTGGCCCTGTGTGTTCCCTTAACATGCCCCAGCCATCGGTTTCTTTTTTTGTTTTGTTTTGTTTTAGCACTACACACACACACACACACACACACACACACACACACACACAACTCATATATATACACATACACACACACACAGAACTCATATACACACACATATATACATATATATATATATATACATACACACACATATATATATGTGTGTGTGTGTGTGTGTATATATATATGTATATATATATAATATCAAGAGGCTCCAGGGTCATCTCGTATATTGTATATCTGCTGTCCAAGTGCTAGAATCATTTTTCTGAAGAGTCCTGGTTCCTTTATTTGAAAACAGTATTAGAAATCAAGATCTGGTCACTTCATGAGCACACTCTAGGAGAGTGATTGCTTCAAGGCCCTCTTAGCAAACAGAGCTATGAATGTATTCAAGTATCTCTCTTTTTTTCTGTATCCATCTATCTGCATCTGAAATAAACTGAACCGTAGCTCATCCTAATGTCTCTGATTCTAATGCAGTATCACATGGTTGATTCTCACATTTCTCTCTTACTTTTCTCTAAATCCCTCCTCCAACAGTGAGAAATCTGGCTCCCAGCATACGTGATCCATTTTTAATTCTCCCATGTTTAATCCAAGTCTACCTATGCAACAATTTCAAATTTTTAAACTCATAACCCTAAAAAATAATTTTTCAATTATCATTGCAATTTTTAAAAAGGCTTTTTAAAAATCCCTTCAGAAAAATTGTATTATTAGGATGTTACAGTTAAATACTGAAACATCCTAACAATAAAATTTTAGATACTCTGCTCTCCCTAAAGAAAGGGTATTTGGTTTTAGAAAATAAAGGGCTTTAGCTTTGGTTTCCCTTGAAATATTAATATAAGCACTTTAACTGAAGACAACCAATGATAGAGCGATAGAAATCCTATAAATTACTGCAATTACCACAAATTATGCTGAGCAAAATAAGTCAATCAGAGAAAGACAATTATCATATGATCTCTCTAACATGAGGAATATGAGAGGCAGGGAAGGGAGTTTGGGGGTAAGAAAGGGAAAAAAATGAAACAAGATGGGATCAGGAGGGAGACAAACCAAAACAGACTCTTAATCTCAGGAAACAAACTGAGGGTTGCTGGGAGGTGAGGGGGTAGGGAGAGGGTGGCTGGCTTATGGACACTGGGGAGGGTATGTGCTATGGTGAGTGCTGTGAAATGTGTAAACCTGATGATTCACAGACCTGTACCCCTAAGGCAAATAACACACTATATGTTAATTAAAAAAAAAATCCATGATTTAAAGACCATACCTTAACAAAACGGGCAGCTTGCATGTCATTGACAATGGATTCTAAAATATAACACTTTAATTATTATTACTACCTATTAAAAGTAGAACAACCCTTGGGTTCATCTAGGAAACAACACTTTTTCCATTCTTCTGCTTTCTCATTGTATCACCTGTGAGATGGAGTAGGCAGTGAATTGTATTGGAGGTGACCATATGGGTGCTGGGTGGCCTTTTGGTGTTAATGGATTGGATGTTTGTGTCCCTCCAAAATTCACATGTTGAAGTGTGATAGTATTTGGAGGGGCAGCTTTGAGACATAATCAAGTTTAGATTATAAGGGTGGAATCCTCATGATGGAATCAGTACCCTTATTTGAACAGGAAAAGAGAGAGCGAAAGAGATCTATCTCTCTTCATAAGCATGCATGAGGAATAGCCACGGGAGCACACAGTAAGAAGGTGGTCATCTGCAATCCAGAAAGTGAATCTGCTGACATCTTGATCTTGGGTTTTCTAGCCTCCAGAACTGTGAGAAACCAACTGTCTATTGTTTACACCCTCCAGTCTATGGTATTTTGTTACAGCAGCATGAGCTGACCAAGACACATGGTAATTCATGAGTTCTAGTTCATGTGGTCATTTATAAATTTTGGAGGTTAACAGTTGTTTTATATTATTCAACTGCATACATATGTAAAACATATTTTCTGTATGCTAAAATATTGGCATATGTCATTTTTGTTCTTTGGAAATTAAGATATTTAAACTATGAAAACATCATTAATCTTCATTAGGCTAGATCTGAAGAATTCCAAGTATAGTCCCACATTATGGATTTTTTTTTCCTACAGTTGAATGTGTGTCAAGCATCCCACAAAATAATAGGTCCATATGAAAATATCACGCAAAGCAAGAACAATGAGTGTTTTTATCTTGATTGAATTAGCAGATTGTATTTTCTAGTAGCTGACTCATATGACATTTGTGCAGGGTCAGTAACAGAAAGTTTAATAAGCTCCATCCTGATAATGTAGTTTTTCCAACACATGTGATACATTAAAGTATTTGAATATGATCAAATTTAAGTTTAAGTCATGTTTGTAAAAATAACATTGTTATTTATTTTTGCAGACAGAAACTTAAAGCTTTATTTCCATGCATACTGTGTTGTATTACAGAATGATATTATTACTTAGCAAGAATCATAGAAACCCTTTTGGAAAACTCACTGCATAAAACATGGTGGAGTGTGGGAGATATTTTAATGCAACTAAAGATAACTCCCAGGACCAAATGAATAGGATGATAGTATTTTTGCCTGTGAGTGATTTTGTGCAGAAGCAGAAAAAATTGATTTTATTTTGTATTGTCACTATGACCAACACTAGTTGGGTGATCAGGAGACAGCAAAGTTGATTTATCATTTCTCCTTGACATAAAAGATAGCTCTTTGATTATTTTACATTTTCTACTTTTAGGCAGAAATGCATAATCATTTTGACTCACAAACATAAGAAAGTAGCACTTATAAATATAAAACTTGTACAAAATAAAATATTTTTATTTTGTACAAGTTTTATCTTACTGTAAGTGCTAAAACTAGCTTTACCATACCTTAGCATTTCCCAATATCAATTAAGTAGACATGCTGTGTACAACTCTGCAAACTTCCTAATCAATTTTTTTCATCAGAATTTATAAGATTGCACAGAAAGAGTCAAAAGTATACCCTATGATAAGAAAATTTGGTTGTAGTTATTATATTGATAATTCTCAGGGGGTTAAATATCAGAATATGTTATTTTTGGTCACATATTTTAGAAATGCAATTTAAATGGTATTTGAATAAAATGTTTGTAAAACCTCAAAATCCTCCACAGAACTTCAGAAATTCACAGCACATACTTGGAAAATGACTTCTAAGATTCAGTTCAGTTTTCTAATCCACTTCTCAAACTCATTCACTTGCTGACCCTTATCTCCCAGTTGCTCTCATCTTACCCTGAAAATATAGCCCTCTTTGGCTGTGGCATTTTTTTGGGCCCTTCATTTTCTTTTCCACTGGTATAGCTTTGTTCCCATGCTTCCCTTTGCTAGAAATATGTTGGTCTTCTCTAGTCTTCTTGTTAAACATTCAGGCTTATTTATTAAATTTATGTCAAATCTTAGCTTACAAATCTGCTTTTTGGGGAAATGTCTGATTTTCTGTCAGAGTCAGGTGGTTTTGCACTCAGTGCTCCTTTGGGATTGTGTGTCTCACTCCATTGATGGAGAAAACCCATATTCTCTTTCCTCCCATGCCCAAAAGGGACAAAACCTCCTCTGCTTTCAACACACTCAGAATAAATAGGACAGGTCTACTGTTGCCAGGCTTTTACCAAGGAGAAGGTCTGGCTGGGCAGTTTGGTCACTCTGATACTCAACTATCTCTCAGCAGTAGACATGTTGGAAAATGATGCATATTCCCTCTTTATCCTCATTCTTCCTGACTCACTTCTAGGAAGCAGGTCTGTAGCCCAGATGTGGGCACCTGGGGCCAGTTATACATCTGCTTAGCATGCTTTATACTATGATGGACAAAATCTATGTTGAAGATGCCTCAGGCCTGAGCTGCTTACTGCAACATTGTTTACAAAAATCCCTACATCTTTGGGGTTATGATGTACTTGCCCAGATTAATAAAACTGTATCTCATTTTTCATTTCCCTTGCCATTCTTTAATGTGTATGCCAGAAATAAAAAATCTAAAAGAAATAGAGTAATAGGATTCAGGCATATCAAATGTGTAACATGCATGCTACCATTTATCAAGATGTCAGTCTCCTCTGTTAAGCTGTGAGTTTCTGGAAGACTCAGAGGGTATCTTGAGACTCTGGTGACTTGTACAGGTACAAGCAGAAATACAAGGGTGTATTTAATAAATGCATGATCAAAATAGATAGAAACTAACCTGGTGTCAGATAGGAAATGAATTGGAAGAGGGAAAGGGATGGGATGGGAAGGGAAGGCTGGAAGTAATACAAGTAGTGTCAAGGAATAGTAATAGACTCTAGATAGACCAGCCAGTTGGAAGCCTGATTTTGACACCTTTCTAGCTGTGGTACCTTAACAAAGTTATTTTCTGTGCTTGGTGTCTTTCTCAGTAAAATGGGAATAATAATAGCGCATACCACACCTTTCAGAGGATTAAATAATTGAGTTAGCACTTATAAAACAATTAGAACAATGTGGCTCATATTAAGAATTATATAAATGTTTATTCAACCAATCAATTAATCAACCGATAGGATAGTTAGGGGCTGTTGGCAATGACACTGATGGCTTGAACCTAAATGGTGACATTGGAATGGGAGATTGGAGAAATGTAAGCAAATTGAGGAGGGAAGAATTTGTTTGTTACTGAGCTCTCTTTAGAATTAAAGAACTCTGGCTTTCCATCCATGATGCTGATATGGTTACATGAGTTTCTGTAAACCTGACCTTCTGAATGTCAGTTAAGGGGTTTATTTATTTTTTATGATGCTCAGAAAGGCTCAGAAAGGCAGATACCATTTGATGGGGTGTCTATCCATTTTGGTCCTTCTCTTGGCCTCATTCTCTTATGTTGTGGAAAAACATGTATAATCTCTGTGCCGAATTATTTACAAAGGAACTTTTTGAGCTGATTATTTTGGAATATTTCAGAAAATATCTGAAAGAAAATAATTTTAATGATATTGATATGAAACTATATGTTTCCCATATTTCTAGCAGACATAACAGATAAATCTGGGAACTATGACTTTGGATTAATAAGGTAAAAAAAAAAATTAACAAGAGACATCTGTTGTCCTAAAGCAGTGCACATATGATGCCTTTATATCTTTTATAAACTGCAAAATTTTACCTTTTCTGGGAGCATGGATTAAAGAAGGTATCTCTTTCCTGGCTGATGTTGCTTGCCAAGCCAAGATTCCCTTCACTGTGACACCAGGGACCCATATGTGAGGCACAAAATGCCAACCACATACTGAGGCCCTGCTAAGCTCTTATCAAAGAAGATGTGAAACTGGTCCTGACTAATATTACCTAGGTCGGAGTTAGGTTTCAACATGATTTGAATCTGTTAATTAGATAATTGGAGACATTATTTTGACTTATTATGAAAAAAAAAAACCCACAGAAATTGTAAGGTGAAAATACATAAAAAAAAACATTTATTGGGTATTCTCAATGTACCTGGCATTGAGCTAAGCATATGAATTTGAAATTGAAAGGAGTAAATCAGAGCTCAAACATGTTTTCTAGGTTAAAAAAAATTACAAAGAAAAACTATTCCCCTTTATCTTAAATAATAACTGTTAAGATTAATGAGGTATTGATAGGTAAAACCATGTAAATCCTAAAGTGTTTTTAAAAAAAGGTTAATTGTATATTTTTAATAATTCAGAAAATATTTTAAATAAATAAAAAATAATTATAGCAATTTTAATAAGAATAATAAATTTTACTTAACAGGAGATTGTTCACTGTTATCACTGAAAATTATATAATTTAAACCTAATTATTTTATTCCCTTTCAAAAGCCATAGTTCTTTAGATCAGATTAAGAACTCTAATTTTTTTAATTTGATTTTTTTTAATCACATCTTAACACCTTGCTGTACGGACTTAAGTTCTTTATGTCTCCATTTACCTTAGAGTGATAAGAAAATGCTAATTTATCTATGTCTCTTTCATCAAAACAATAATCTGATACTTTGCATGTATTTTCACTTTGAAAGTGATATAAAAATACTTTAAAAATAAGTTTTAACAGACATAATAATCGCTCTCTACATATATATTAATATTGAGGGGAATTTTCCCCACATATCTACAGTTTGTAGAGTCTCATAGTTAATTCACAATGTTCTAATTCAATCAGCAGAAAAGGGGCTTAATTAACATTCTGTTTCCTTTTTTCCTGGCTACATATAAATTCATATAAATTCAGCCCCAGCTGAATTTATATTATAAAAAAGTACACTGAATCTTGAATTGTGAACCCACAATCAAAATACTTACTTATTTGTGTGTTTGAGAATACTTATTGATGTAAATTATTTACCAATTTCATTTGCTTCAATGAGTAATTTTTCAATCTCTCATTTTTATTTCACATTTACATGTGTCTGTTCCCATTCAGACCCAATATAATCTATTCAGGATGTGTCTGTAAAGGTTCTTATTGTGCACTCCATATGCAACGTATTTCAACAAAGTTTTCACACCAGAACTGAATTGTAAGCATGTAAAATTTTTGTGAACTGGGCTGTAAAATATCAGAAACAATACACTCTATCCAAGTTGACAGCTGATATCTGATCTGAAAATAGTGTATTTTCCTTCAAATGTCAGTATCCTGTCACTTTGCATTGCGTTGATATAAACAGCTATACAAGAGGAAAAATTTCACTGTAAAAATCTTTTATAAATACAACTGAAAAATAAACAACAAAAATAAAAACTCTTCCCATGTTTTTAATATTTGAAATTCTGCCTCACTACAGGAGTGTGATAATCTCTTGCAAATGTTTATAAAAAGGCGTATTAGTCTCTGATTGCTGCTCTAACAAATCATCACAAATTTAGTGACTTAAAACAACGCAAATTGGTCTGGAGAGCAGAAGTCCAAAATGGGTCTCAATGGGCTACAACCAAAGTGTGTTAGCAGAGCTGTGCTCTTTTTTGGAGGTTCTAGGGGAGTATAATAAAAAAATATTAAGTCTCTGGTTCCTGGCACAGAGCTTATTAAGCCTCCAGAATCTCTTGAGATGAGTGTCTTTGGCATGCTAATGAGATGACTCTCCTAAGTAGCTTCAGGATGGTGGCTGGTCACCAGAAAGACCAAACCCTGGTCAAACTGAAAAGAGCCAAGATGCCCTTCAACAGGCGAATGGATAAAGAAGATATGGTCCATATATACAATGCAGTATTATGCCTCCATCAGAAAGGATGGATACCCAACCTTTGTATCAACATGTATGGGACTGGAAGAGATTATGCAGAGTGAAATAAATCAAGCAGAGAGAGTCAATTATCATATGGTTTCACTTACTTGGGGAGCATAAGGAATAACATGAAGGACATCAGGAGATGGAGAGGAGAAGTGAGTTGAGGGAAATTGGAGGGGGAGATGAACCATGAGAGACTGTGGACTCTGAGAAACAAACTGAGGGCTTTGGAGGGGAGGAGGTTGGGGGTTAGGTGAGCCTGGTGGTGGGTATTATGGAGGGCACATAATGCACGGAGCACTGGGTGTGGTGCATGAACAATGAATTTTGGAACATTGAAGAAGAAATTTAAAAAAGGAAAAAAATAAAAACTTCAAAAAAATAAAAACTTTTTCATCACCCCCCCAAAAAGAAAATAAGTTACTGATATTCTCCTTGAGAACATATATTCAGTTATATAAAACCTTATTTTTAATACATTACATAGGTTTCTAATTTTAAAAAGCCAGACATGTTTAAAAAAAAAAAAAGAGTCGGGATTTTTGGCTCCACCCCACCCCTGACATCCAGAGATGAGAGAGGGCTTGGAGATTGAGTTCAATTACTAATGGCCAATGAGTTAATCAAGCATGACTACATAAAGAAAGTTTCATTATAAACCACTAAACCATGGAGCTTGGAGAGTTTCTGTGTTGGTAAACATATCAAGGTTCTGGGAGAGTTGAAGCTCTGCATGTTGTCCTACCCCATAACTTGCCCTATGCGTCTCTTCCATTTTGCTGTTCTTGAGTTTTATCCTTTATCATAAAGTGGCCATAGTAAGTCTGCTGTTTTTCTAAATTTTGTGAGTAGGTCTAGCAAATTACTGACCCTGAAAGGGAGTTGTGGGAACCCCTGAATTTACAGTCAGCCAGGCAAAAATGTGAGTATCCTGGGCATTCCATTTGTGGCTGGTGTCATCAATTCAAAGAGCTACTGAGAGAATAAAGTGGAATAATGTATGTGAAAACAAACAGGAAATATAGCGCTACTCATACATTATGCTATATAAACATGCCATTGGTTTGAGTTTAGCAAACTTGGAAAATGAGATTATTGTTTATTATAACACTCCTTCCTATTTATAATGCTGTTCAAACTTGCAGGACCAGGACACACTCCTCAAAACCTAATTTCCCCTCCCCCTGCTGTCTATCCTCTCTCCACACTCTTACAGCCTTCCTGCCCCAGGCAGGTTTGAGAGAAACACAGTCAAAAGAAAGAAAATTTTGGAAAACAGCAGAGGTATGAAAATAAGGGAAAGTTTTGGAGCCACTTTCCCCCCCCCCCCATTGGGAGGGGAAAAAAAGTAACGAGAATTTAGTAAGAGTCTTTAAGAAATTGAAGCCTTAGAGCACAAAGAATGGTGACAAAATAAGACACAAGCTTAAGGATAAGGGATTTAGTTCAGGCCTCAAAAATAACTTCCAAAACTGAAAGTCAATAACAGTGGAAATGGGATGCTAAAGGAAGTTTTATATTTTCCTGCTCTAGAGGTCTTTTGAAGAAAGAAAGTGAAAGTATTCTCTCACATTCTGTGAGCTATAAAGGACTTGAAGTGTCTCTGACTTCATTTTAAATGTAACAAAAGTTGTTCCTTATGGAAGTAACATTTTCAGTACCAAAATGTATTTGTTTTCCAGAATGATTTCAGCTCTACTTAAAATTTGATGTTTCCAAGTAAACTTTAGAACCTGTTTGTCAACCACCCTTGCAAAGTCTCGAGATTGTGGTTAGAGTTATTCTGAATTTAAAGATTATGTGTGGGACAAGTAAATCTTTTCTGTATTGACTTTTGCAACCGGCAATTGGCCCAGCTCTTCACTTACTGAAAGATGTTAAAGAGAAGCCAAATAATATTTATATTTTGCTCCGTAAATTCATATATAACTTCAGGGTTAGTCCTCAATGACATGTCTTTAAAAAAAAAAAAAAAAAGGTTTTACTTATTTATTTGAGAGAGAGAAAGGGAAAGAGAGAACAAGCATAAGCAGGGGTGGGTGGCAGACTCCCCACTGAGCAGGGAGCCCAATATGGGGCTGGATCCCAGGACCCGGATCAGGACCTGAGCCGAAGACAGACACTTAACTGACTGAGCCACCCAGGCACTCCATGACATTTCTTTTTAATTGGTATTGTGAATATTTTGCTTTTACATTTTAATGAAATATAAACATATTGTAAAGGGTAAACAAAACACATATGGACAAAGTAACATGATAAACTAAAAATGGACAAGATATAGTATACTCAAGCAAATGCCCTCAAGTCCCTCCTCCAAAATGATTTAAAATAACGCCCTATTTATCTGGACGGGCCACTATCTTAACTTTTGTGATAATCCGTTCATAGGTTTTCTTTATAATTTTACCATATAATTATGTACCTGTAAACCACAGAGCTTAGATTTGCCCGCTTTTGAATTTTGTATTAATAGGATAATGTGGTCTTTCTTGTGTCTTGTTTCTTTATTCAGAATTGTGTGGGCGAGATCCATGCTGGGAGTTATACAATGATTTATTATTTATTTCACCATGCTCAGTTCTATTGATGGTAATACTATGGACATTCATGGATATGTGTTCCAAAGCACATGTCCAAGACTCCTTGGACAGATGTCTAGAAGTGAATTTTCTGGGTTATACATAGGTATATTTTTCAATTTCATTCGGTGACACAGATTTTTTTCTAGAATGTTCTACTTGTGCACCTGGCCACTAAAGTGGAGGAGCGCTTGACTGTTCCGTGTTCTTACCAACACCTGGTATTGCCAGCTATTTCAACTTTAGTTTGATAAGTGTACACTCTCATCATGATCTTAATTTGCAATGATATGAGCGAGAGTATTAAGCTATTTTTCATATTCTTTTTGCCAATTTGGAAATCCACTTTTGTGAAGGTTTTTTTCCTCTTTAAAACTGCATTTTCAATTGTTTTCTTTCCTTTTTTTTTCATTTGAAAAAGTTTTATTATATTGATTCTAATCCTTCATTTAAATATCTTATATTCTGTTGCTGGTTTTTTGCACTCCTCCTTTGTTGTCTTTGATTAAAAGACAGCTTGTCATACATAAACTTACCAGTGTTTTCTTTTATTGCTTTTGCTATTGGCATCTTGTTTAGGAAATCATTTACCATCTTGAGATCTCAAATATATAATCTATAGTGTCTTCTAAAAGCTTCATACTTTATTTCCATAATTAAACTGTAACCTACCTGGAATAGACTCGTTTGTAACATGTGAGACAGAAAACCAGTTTAATTCTGCAAATGGCACTCAATTGCCCCTTGCCATTTATTGGAATATTCACATTCTCCATTGATCTGCCTTGTCCCTTTGTCTTATATCAAAATTCCATATGTGTGTGGGCCTTTTCTTGGCACTTTTATAGTTTTGTGCCCTTTCTCTATTCCTGTTTCCATTACATAATCTCTAAATGATTAGAGCTTCATAATAAATATGTTAGAATATCTTGAGACTAAGTCTTCTCAACTTGATTTCCTTTTTCTTTAAAATACTTTTATTACTATTTTTCTACTTTTATTTAAACACTACTTTGCCAAGTTCCACAAAAGAAAAAATGATGACATTGAATATTGAAATAAATTTGATGGAAATTTGGTATATTTGTAATATTCTGCCTTACATCCATGAATGTGATATTTCTCCACTTATTTGTCTAAGTGTTTCTTAATGAAGTTTGTTGTGTTTCAATAAAGTTCACATCTTTTGTTAGATTGATTTCCATGTAATTTATGCCTAAATGCTACTATAAATAATGCAGTCTTTGTTTTACTAAGTGTAAATTGTGATACAGAGATATACAATTGAATTTTGCTTCACTATGTCATTAGCCCTAACACTATGTTCTCTTTGATATTTTACTTTCTTTCTAAGTTTCTGATACAACAGTGAAGAAGCATGTAATTATAATTGTAAATTTCTCCTTTTAACTATCAAATTAATTAATAAATTAACTATTATTTGCTGGTTTCAAATAAATTAATTTACTATATCTTTTTAACAATTTCTTAAAAATTTATTTTATTCCTATTGGAACATTTATAATTCAACTTATAATTTATAATTCAATTTATAATTCTTTTGCCATTTACAACTAAACAAGTAAAATTAACTTTACAATTTTCTATAACTTTTTTTTTAAAGAATGCCATATCACTATCTTCCTCCTGAATAAGACACACTAATCCACCCAGTTCTCTATATTAGAATAACCTATTTTTACTTTACTAGAACATAATATTTACAGAAATTTTCCTAAACCATGATGGGAGGAAAAAATAAATAGTCATAGATGCCATACCTTTTTGATGATTTCACAACAGTCGAGTTGATATTTTCACCTTTCTTTCTGTATTACAGCAGTGAATCAAGATAAAGAGTGGACATGCTCACCCACATTTCCTCTTCAAAGAATTGAAAATATCTGGCCTTTTATTCTCTCCCATTTCTAGCATCTCAAAAGTTTACAGAAAATGGAAGATGGTGAAGAACTGAGAGGATCAGATCACAACTGAATATTCTTCACACCATCTAAGCAGTTCACACTGCAGTGATTTGAGGTGTGGCTTTCATTGGTCCTGCCCTGCTGTATTGTTTCATTTGTCGGTGGATAATGAGGATGGGGAACACTTGGTAGATCAACAGCAGAACTGTCCAGCTCTACAGTGCTGGCATCCACTTGATTTTCAATTACTCAAAACTTGTCTACGTTTAAATGATAAATTTTGGTCCGGCCTATAAAACACCGAACAAAGTGTGTATACTATGGAAGAAAAGAGTTGAAGTGGCAGATCCTAGGAGATAGCTTCTCTGGATCAATTTCAAGACAGAAAAGGAGGGGAGGTGAGGATGTATGGGAACTCCAACACAGGTAAGCCACATTTTCTGGAAGCAGCCAATTTATGTGACACGGGGGATAAGAAGACTTTGTTATGCAGACAATTCTACAGCTTATCTCTGCTGGATAGGGAAAAGCGAAAGTTTAAAGGATTCATGCACCAAATCCTGCATCTTAAGGAAAATTGTTGCCAGAATGGAACACAGCCATAGACCTTTTCCCCAGAAACTCCTATAAATAGGTGGTTCAGAAATAACTCTTCTTCTTCTTCAAAGATAGGGAATCAAAAATAAAACAGCACAGGACATATTCAAATGAATCAAGAAGCTGGAGAACAGATGAAAAGTACCAGAAAATTTTTTCACAAAGAAGAAAACTGTGATCTAACATTTTTCAGCAAATTAAAACTACAACAACGCCACAAAAAACCTTAGAGGGTCAACTGTTTATATGAAGCAAAAGTATAAATAAAATTTACAAGAGCACAAAGAAGAAACAGTGAAACAATTGATAGGCATGAAATGCTAGCTGGAAGAGGTCAGGAAATATGTAGTGGGGAAAACTTAAACATGAAGAAACATGGGTGACCATAGAAAGAATGCAGGAAGAAAAATCACTGTAGAATACAGATTTAGGACCACAGAGAATAGAAATGGGAAAGCCTGGAAAAATAAAATAGAGATGACTAAAACCTTAATCTGAGTTAAAGAGATAATTAGAGAAACGGATCACAAAAGAGATATAATATAACATAGTTGTACTACCCAGAGAAACAGACCCTGATTTTTAAATATACAGTTAAAGAAAAGGTTCTTAAATTTGAAACAACAAAAAAAAACTTTTTAGGAGAAAAATTTCTAGTTATCAGAAGTTTTAAGTGAATTATTTAAGCATTTAAGCAAAAGGAATAAATCATTTACAGGGGAAATATATATAAAGACTTCCACAGAAATATATTGGCCCAAAAATGTACACAATCCTCCAGGAAAAGAGTGACCCAAGAATCTTATACAACATGAAATTTGTAATGTAAATGTAAAAGCTGTATATACACTTGTAAACATTCACACACGAGAAATGTATTTTCTGATCCCCTTTTGGGGAATCTACTAGAGGACAACCTTTAGCCAAACTAAAGACAACTGAACATTACAGAGAGAGAGGCTTGGCCATGAACAATGAGTCTACTTACATGTAGAAGCAAGACCAGAACAAAAAGAAAGAATATAGAGAAAAAACAGGAAGTAGGCATATTAAATTTTGACCTCCTCAAAAAGAGTCCATTAAAAATAGATCTGGAAAAGAAGGTGAGAGGTGGTGCATGTGCAATAATTTCCTCACCTTCAGTAGTTGCACAGGTAAAAAGATACCAGGTAAAATGAACAAATGAAGTTATGGGTATAATTATATTTAACAGTACAATTGTGAATGCTAAGAAATATTAAAAACAAACAAACAAACAAAAAACCAGAAACCGAACGGCTCTAGATTTCTGACATATCAGTTTCCATCAAGGTCCCATGGTGGAATTAGCAGTGAAACTTTGCAGTAAAAGGCAAGTGGTGCAGAGTTGGAGATGGGCTGAGACATGTAGGCTTGTGCCCAGGTACAGCTGTGGCTAGATCAAGAGGCAAGTGAGTTTAAAGATATGAATTTGTGTAAAAGATGCATGATAATTTTTTAAAAATAATAAAAATATGACATAAAATATTATAATTATGATAATATCTACCTGTTATGTAAATAAATGAAATGGTGTAAACTCATCTCTTGGAAAGTTGTTCATATTGCTCAGAATGTAAAATTACATGCTGTACAGAATGTTAAAAAATAAATCTAAAACAAAGTGATTCAAAATATTTGAAAATTAAAGATGGGACAATGATAAAAGAGATAAATTCAAATAATAATGCAGGGAGTCTCAATATCACTATAAGAAATTTGAACAGTATATAAAAATCATAAGAAGGACATTTTATAGCAATAATATGTGAAATCCATAATGAAGATACAATTATACATTTTTATGCACCAAATAACTTAGTGGCAATATCCATAAAGCAGAAATTATAGGAGATTCAAGGACAAATAACAAAATATTAAAATACATGATTTTAATTCACCCATCTCGTGCTATAATACATCAAGTAGGTAAAAATATGGGTAGGAATAAAAAAGCTGAATAGCATAATTATTAAAGTAGGTGTATTTGAGATGCATATATGATAAATGACAGGCTGAAAAATGGCTCCCAAAAGATATTCATATAGTAATACCTGCTACTGTTATTTTATTTAGAAAAACACACAGAGAATAAGGCTATGTGAAGATCAAGGTAGACTGTGATGAAGCTATAAGACAAGAATTGTCAACAATTACTGGCAATGACAAGAGAATAAATTTCTGTTGCTCTAAGCCACCAAGTATGTGGTAATTTACCACAGTAACCTTAGAAAAATATGTGTGTGTGTGTGTGTGTGTGTGTGTGTGTGTGTGTATGTATCCCTTTTACTTTATTGATTTGTTTATTTTATTCCTCTTATTTTATTTACATTCATATCTGTATTTACCCATTTTTATGTGAAAATATATATTACAACATCTTCCTAGGTAATCACAGATATTTTTATAAAAATAGAACATTGTTTCAGCTACAAAGAAAATCTTGGCAAATAATAACTTCAGGAAAGTAAAAATGACTGTAAACATATAGGATGTCAACCTCATGCATAATAGGAGTAAACACCTTAAACTATGATGATACATTATTTTGTATCTTCAGATTGGCAAGAATAATTCTATTCTCTCCTCCTCCATTGCCTCTCCTTTCCTGTGGTGCTCCCTATCCCTGGAGCATGACCCATAGCATACATTACTCAGTCATCTTTTGCATGAGGTTTTAGTTGAATTTAGCCACCATCAGGTACCAACAAGAGATTGGAGTTCAAGAGGAGAAAGTGGTTGAGGCAATTTTTTACTTCTTCCTCCCTGTGTTGGTACATTGATTCTGTGGCAATGAATGGTTCCTAAGACTGGGACTCATATGGTGATCCTTCTTCCATGGCTTCTACTTTATTTTTTAAAGATTTTAATTATTTATTTGAGAGAGAGAAAGCATGAGCAGTGGTGGGGGGAGAGGGAGAACTCTGGGCTCAATCCCAGAACTCTAGGATCATGACTTGAGCCAACATCATGACCTGAGCCAAGGTCATGACTTGAACCAAAGACAGACACTTAACCGACTGAGCCACCCAAGTGCCTTTCCATGGCTTCTACTTTCAGTGGATTCCTAGAACCATAGGTCATTTGAAATAATCTCATTTTAATAGAAATTATCTTTACTAAAATACTAAAACATAAAGAGTGAAAAACTAGAAGAGACAGCCCAAGAGCCCTGGGAAAATATAAAGTAGTCTAACATAGGTGTAATTGAAATCCCAGAAAGAAAAGAGAAAGATATTTGAAGAGAAAATGGCTAAGAAATTTTCAAAATTAAGAAAGACAACAAACCACAGATTCAAGAATTTCATAGGACTTGAAGCATGTATAAAATATAAACACAAAATTTTTAAAAATACAGTACATCACCCAAAGAGAGAAAGAAAAGCTGGGGGAAGAGTTTCTTTGAGAAATGAAGACATTCATTCCTTATGTTTGCCACACATGTGTACAGGGCAAGACATGTGTTCAGAAAGGATGTGAGAAGATGACAAGCTTTCACTTTTGCTTCTCTTGGGTCAGTGCAAAAAGAAACTGAAGACTGAGTTGGAATCCTATATGTCGGGGCTAAGTGTTAAAATGGTGTTCCAGTTCAAAGTCATTCTGCAAAGACTGAGAAACTTTTTTTGTTTTTGTTTGTTTGCTTGTTTCTTTGTATGCATGAGTGTGTGTGTGTGTGTGTGTGTGTGTGTATTATAGCTCCTAGCATTCAAGGAAATCTCTGTCAAAACATTAGCTGAAAACAAGCTAAAGAATACAGTGACCGGGCGCCTGGGTGGCTCAGTGGGTTAAGCCTCTGCCTTCGGCTCAGGTCATGGTCTCAGGGTCCTGGGATCGAACCCCACATCGGGCTCTCTGCTCAGCGGGGAGCCTGCTTCCTTTCCTCTCTCTCTCTGCCTGCCTCTCTGCCTACTTGTGATCTCTGTCGGTCAAATAAATAAATAAAATCTTTAAAAAAAAAAGAATACAGTAACCACCCACAACTAGGAGAAAAGTCTACAAAAATGGTTCAGAAAGGTACAAAACAAATGAGTAACTGCCTTCAACAAGCAAGAATGGCAAACCCTGGGAATGGCAAAATGGCAAAATGATTTCCAGAGTTACCACATAATAATGTTTAAATATCTAGTTTTCAACAAAAAATCATAAGGCATACAAAGAAGCTGAAAAGTATGGCCCAAAGAAAACTATAATAATCACAACAGTTAGATTTTGAGTAGGATGGTTAGATAAAACAATGTAACAGAATGAAGAATCCACTAATAGACCTACAGAAATATTATCGATTGATGTTTACAAAGGTGCAATGGCTATTCAATATTAAAAAGATAGTGTTTTCAACAAATGGGAAGGAACAACTGGACTTTCATGAGGACACATCACCAAAATAGTTTCATGAGTAACACACATACACGTGAAAACATGCTCAACATTGTTTATTAGTTATTGTTAAAACATGAATTATAAACACAATGACATATTACTAACCATCCATTGCAATGGCTGAAAGTGAAAAAAACAAAACAAAACAAAAATCTGACAACCCGCATGCTAATGAATGTGCAGAACAACCTGAAATCTGTTATATTTCCAATAGGAATGCAAAATAATACAGCCATGTTTCTTATAAAGTTAATCATACACTTATTACAGAACCCAGCAACCCCTCCCTAGGAATTTAGTCAAGATAAATGAAAACGTATATTTACACAAAGACCATTATATGACCAGCAGCTTTATTCATAATGGTCAAAATCTAGACAAAAATCTAAATGATGTCCTATAACCTGTGAATGGATTAAAAAAATTGTGGTATCTCCATACAATGGAATAGACATGTTCAGAAAGAATGTGAGATCAATAAATGGCCCGAACTCCGGACACATGGAACAACATGGATAATTCTTCAAAGCAATATATGAGGTGAAAGAAGCCTTCCACAAAAGCCTACATACAGTCTGACTCAATTTATATGACATTTTGGGAACTCCAGTTTGTGAAGAGAGAAATTGGGTTGCTGGTTGCCCCAGCCAACAGGTGAGGGAAGAGACTTGACAACAAGTTGATACGAAGGAACTTTTTGGTATCTTGGAAATATTCAATATCTTGATGGTAGTGGTAATTATTGATCAAACTATGTATTTTTAAGGGGTGAGTTTCATATGTAAATTAAAATTTAATAACCTGACAAAAAATTTTAAGTAAAAAACATATATCAAGCTGCTCTGAATACCCTAAAGAGAAAGAGTATTCTCTTGGCACTAAAAAAGCATGACTGTAGAAATTTTAAAAGACAGGAGGGATATTGCATTTGTAATTAGATAAACTAGAAACAATTCTCTCAAAAAAATGGCAAACACAGAGATGACTATTAGGTGATAAAATCTAAGAAAGAATAAGGAAAAAAAAAGACTTAGGTTTAGAGGGAAATAAAAGAAAGAGGATAAGAGAGAAGAAACATGGCAAATACCTAAATTTTTCAAATAAAAAAGGCACAAGCACAGGTCTTGTTATATTTGGGGAAAGAATGTACGTAATGTTTACCTATGACTTCAGATAACCAAATGTTCAAATATGCAATGAAATTAAAGTAATTACTGGGTAACGTATCATTAAAATAGAAAGTGAACAAAAACTTGGTCAATGTTATAAAATAAGAAAAGTAAATGAAGGCGAATATAAGGAAGTATAATAACCACAAGGAGTTAGAGTTAAATGAGCTAGACAAGCATATCAGTGATCAACATACATTTGCTGAAATTGAATTCTGGGGACTATACTATTAAAATGATGTTGAAAGGTTGAATATTAAGTAAGAGTAAGAAATTTTCACATGCTTGTCACGTGACAAACTGCCACTGACATAAGTAAAAACATTAAAATGTATATAGAAGATTGAATAATGCAGTATCACTTGGTTTCTTCTAAGCAAAAAAGACATGTTACTTCCAAATAACTGTATACTATTTAGAAAAAGAACAGGTAGTAGTACATAGAAAAAGTTTAAATTACTTAAGATAAATAGATATTTAGAGACTCCAAATCTGACCACAATGCAGTGCAAACAACAACAACAACAACAAAACACAATACCAAGTAAATAAAGGCCATAGGAATCTGACAAAAAGGAATTTTCCTTTATTCAATTTTTGAGTCAAAGAGTAAACCAAGATTGAAATGTCAGCATTTAGAAATGATGTCTAATATGAAAACCTTGAAAACAACCTTCAAAGACATAAACACTTTTGTTAATTAAAAAAAATTATTGAACATAAATGTTATGCAAATTACTTCTAAAATTATGGTCTTTTGAATATTCAAGGCTGTGCTTTTCTGTTATTTTCTGGTTCAGAATTTTTTATAGTCCCCATGCTGTTACCTTTTTCTGTTTGGATTAGTTTTCTTCGACTAAAAAGGAAGCTGGGCCTGAGGTTTTCTGGAATACAAGACTTAAGATTGTTCTGATTGGCCTTCCCAAAGCTAGACACAGAGTAGAAGCTGATGACTGCAGCCTCAGCTCAGTTTTTTATATGTAGCTGACATTTATCCAAATTGAATCTGTTGGATTTCATTGGATTCTTTGGCTCTGGCACTATGGCTTTTCCATTATTCTTGACAGGGAGGACATAGAGTTCTCCACTACAGAAATACTACATATAATTGATGTACAACCACAGGTCTGCACTCCTCACCAGGCTTGTCCTATCTCCAATTATGCACATTATGCTTTTTCTTTTGAAAATATGAATTCAACCATGTTTTCTTCTGTATTTGCTGTCTCTGGGTGGGTTTGAAGATAGAAATGAAAGGGCCTCAGTTCCTGCTAGTTCCCTATATAGATCCCATTCAAAAGAAGGCAGATGCTGAGTTTTCTGGATAGCACAGACCCTATGACTTGAATCACAGGCAGAGAATGGTCTGAGGGGAAGGAGCTTTTGCATCTTCTTTGTGTCCATCCATGCTTATTGTTTGGTTTTACTCAAGTAATATGCATGGTCAGGAGATTTTATTTTTTGTTTTGTTTTATTTCAAGCTTTTGGCAACACAATAAAGGCCATTTTCTGGGCATTTGAAAATGGCTGGAATTTGTAGAAGGATTTTATGTCATTGATACTTTGCTAGCCTGATAACATCATCTTCCCATTTTTTTCCTATGTTTCAGTGATGATCATCATAAAATTTTATATATGTCCATAATCATCTCCCTAAGGTAAATCTCAAGAAATAGAATTAACCATTCAAAGATATGAGTATTTTTAAGATTTTTGATACACCTGGCCATAACAACACCAACTGTCCATGTCAATTTCTATTTGCTTCCAAAATATTTAGAATTTCTCATTTCAATACCATATATTCATTTTTAAAAAATAGCCATTCTATCATACAAAATAGTATCTCACTATGTAGATTCTACTCATTTTTCATTAAAACGATACAAATTAACGTGGAAGCTATCCAGTTTTCCAGGTCAACAATTGCAAATCCCATAGCCTATAGCTGTGAGATGTGTAACATAAATGAGCAAAACTGCTCAGGGAATTCTGGGTACTATAGTAAAATATCTCCTTTGTAAAAAGGGATAGTTGCTACTCAACTCCAACTGATGGTGCCATGAAGCAATGAGGTCTAGTTTTGTGAAAGCTTCCAAGGGAAACTAGACATCCAGAAAAGGAAATGAAATCTCCTGGAGTTTAAATACCAGACTCTAAGTCAACTTTTTAAAAATATTTCATAGACCAAGACAAAAACATTTTGGACACGATTTGGCCGATAGCCCAGAAGTTTAGAACCATCATACATAGTTTGTGCCAAATATCTATTAAATTTATAATGAGAAGACTTACACATATGAACCTTATTACCTTAACTACATAGATATATATTTGCTGAGTTGCTTTTGGCTTTCTATCATCAGATTTTACAGAGAATTAACATTTGCGAAGTGCATTTAAGAGATTCTTTACATTTTCTACCAATCTGCTTAAGACCTAACAGGAAAAGTACACGAACAGATCAATAGATGCTGAAAACATATCAGGCAAAGTCATTATCAGTTCATGATACAAACTGTTAACAAGCTAGGAATGGCAGGAGACATTGTCAGTCTGAATAAGGACATCTACAAAAAATCTATAGGTAGCATTAGGTTTCCTTTTGAAAAACTGTATTGTTTCCCCTCAGAATCAGGAAAAAAGTCAAGAATGTCCATTTCCACCACTCTTATTTAACATTTTGCTAGAAGTGTTAGCCAATGAAATAAAGTAAGGAAAAGAAATTGCTGCCATACAAATTAGAAATGGAGAAATGAAGCTGTTCCTATTTGCAACCAACATGACTGTCTATGCAATAAACCCCATCAAATCTACAAAAGAAAGACTCTCTGAACTAATAAGGGAGGTTAGAAAAGTTGCAGAGTCAAAGTATCAAATCAAATCAAATCAAATCAAATTATAAAAATCAATTGTATTTCTATAAACTAATAACAAATTATTGTAAACCTAACCTTGAAAAAGTACCTTTTATAATAGCCCCTCCTCCAAAAAACAAACAATATAAATCTAACAAAATGTGTATGGGATTTATATAATGCAAAACATTGTTGAAAAAAAAAAGTCAAAGAAAACCTAAATAAATGGAGAGAATACTGTGTTCATTATTGGGATAATCAATAGAGTTAATATCTGCTCAATTTAGTATAGACAATGCATTCCAAATCAAATTCTGGTACAAGATTTATAGATATAGACAAGCTGACCCCATGATTTATATGAAAAGACAGAAAACCAAACCAAACCAAAACAAAAAGCCCTAGAATATTCAAAGCAAATGGAAAAAGAAGAAAATGGGGGGACTCCCACAACCAAAACTTAAGAGTTACCATAAAGTTCTAGTAATCAAGAAGGTGATGTTGATTAAAAAAAAAAAAGTCACATTGATCAATAGAACAGAAATTTTAAAAATAGACATATATAGATATGATCAGCTTATTTTTTAACAAAGCTTCAAAGACAAATCAATGGAGATATGAAAATATTTTTCAACATATGGTGAAGTCACAGTTGGATATTCCAATGCAAAAATTGAACATAGACTTTTACTTCACAGTGTATATAAAAATTTAATCACAACTGGTGATTGACTTAAATGTAAAAGATATATAAAATTCACAGAACACATGGGAGAAAAATCTTTGGAAACTTATGATAGGCAAAAATTCACAAAAATAATACCTAATTCCATGAAAGTTAAAAGGGACAAATTGAACTTCATTAAAATTAAAATAATTTTTCTTAGCTGAAAACACTGTTACCAAAAGCCAACCCTCCTACCAACTGGGAAAAAATATTTGCAAAAGTTATACATTTGATGGGGTGCCTGGATGGCTTAGTTAGTTAAGTGTTGGTCTCTTAGTTTCCACTCAGATCATGATCTCTGGGCCTTGAGATTGAGCCCTGCATCGGGCTCCCCACTCAGCTGCGAGTCTGCTCCTCTCCCTCACCCTTTGGCCTTCCCCACACTCTCTCTCTTTCTCTCAAGTAAATAAATAATTTCTTTTAAATTGTGTATTTGAGGCAGGTGACTGCTTGCTGGATTGTAGCCACAGGTGATGTGACTAGAAGGGCTCCCCACAGATGTTGTCCCTCCCTGGCAAGTCCTCAGCGCCCTCCCCGGCCCCAGCCATGGGATGCTGATACAGCAGCCAGAACGAGGACTCAAACAAGGACTTAGAGGAACGGAAGCTGCTGCTGGACCCTGGCAGCCTCCCACCAAAGCTCTCAATGCAGTTGAGTGTAACTATCACAGCCTGCCTCCCACTCGCACAGAGGAGCAAGCCCTGCTCTCCTCCAGCCTTGCTAAGACAGCCAGCAACATCACTGGCATGTCTGCTGTGGACTTTCAGGGCATGGAGCAGCATGAACACATGGAGCCAGCAAAGCACTACAGCACCCACTCGGCTGTGCTGAGCAGCAGTCTGACTCACTGGAGGAAGCTGCCGCCCCACCATCTCTCACCAGCCAGTCCCACCAAGTGCCGGCCAGCAAACCCTTCCCCCTCTCTGACTTATAGCAGGTCTACAGGAGAGCTGCTTATGCCACAGTACACTTTCTCAGATCGGAGGGGATGAAAAGAGGAGCTGGTTGTACAGTTTGGGATCCTGTGAAGAGGGGATCCTTAGCGCTTCTTCTTCTGTCTTCACCCCAGCTCCACCCTGCCTCTACAGGCCCCCAGCTTCACCATGGCTCACACAGTGCCCTAACCTACTACTAGTCACAGAGAAGAGGGTGGAGGAAGAGAAGAGTAGCTGGAAGCCTGGGCAAGTGAGCATGGAGCAAGGGAGGACAGAACCATTTGAGACTGGCTGTCAAAGCTCTGGCCAGGGATGCGGTGGGGGTCAAAAGGTTAGGGTATAGCAGGTCTTCAGTGTCACTGGGAAGGTGGAGGGTGATCCCTAGGGGACCTCTGGGAACCCTCTTCCCATCCTTTCTCTTGGCCTCACTCCTGTCCCGGTCTCCCCTACTTGGTGCTGACATGCACCTCACTAGCATTTGTGAACAGAGTCTGGACAAGCTTGATTGTGCTTTTGTTTATTATTTTAAAGATATTATTTATTTATATGACGGGGAGAGAACACAAGCCAGGGGAATGGCAGGCAGAAAGAAGGAGAAGCAGACTCCCAGCTGAGCAGAGAGCCCGACATAGGCCTCGATCCCAAGACTCTGGGACCATGACCTGAGTGGAAAGCAGATGCTTGACCAACTAACTGAGCTAACAGGCACCCCTGGAGGACCTTGATTCTGAATGAACTTAGTTTGTATTTCTAGTACCCTGGGTTTTTACATTTTTGGGGTTTGGGGGGTTTGTTGCCCTCAATAAAGGAAATGTACTCATCTGAAAAAAAATAGAAAATAAAAAACTATATATTTGGCAAAGGACTTATATCCATAATGTATCAAAAATGCTGTGAAAACCCAGCAATAAGGAAGCAAAGAACCCACTTTAAAAATGGACCAAAGTCAGAACAGACTCTTCATCAAAGAAACTATTCAAAAGGGAAAATAAACACATCAAAAGTGACCACCATCATTAGCAATTATGGAAAAGCAAATGAGAACCACAAGGAGATTCCACTCTATACTTACTAAAATGGGAAGGAAAAATAAAATGTGACAATACCACATGATGGCAAAGATGCAGAGCATCAGATACTCTTATTCTTTGCTTATCGGTTTACAAAATGTTATCGTCATTCTGCAAAACAGTTTGGCAGTTTCATAAGATGTTAAACATGCTACCGTAGCGTAGAGCAATCTCATTCCTAGGTAATTACTCTAGAGAAATAAAAACTAAACCTCACACTAAATATCATGTATGGATATTTATAGGGTCTTATTCATAATCACTAGAAATAGAAACAACCAAAAAACATCTTCAGTGGGTGAATGGATAAAAGTGGTATGTCAATGCAACAGAATACTATTTAGCAATGAAAAAGAACGACCCATTGATACATGCCACAACATGAATGATGTTAAATGTATACACCAGATGACAAAATCCAGTCTTGAAAGTTTGCTTCCTGTAGGATTCCATTTATATAACATTCTGGAGAGGTTAAAGCTGTAGAAACTGAAAATAGAACAGTAGTTACCAGGATTAGGGGTGCAGGAGGGTTTCACCACAAGAGGAAAGCACAGTGAAGTTTTATGGGGTGATGGAACTCTTCCAACCTGTTTGTGGTAGTCATTATACAAATCTAAATGTGTATTGAAAATCATAGAACTCTATACCCAACTATTGATTTTTAATGTAAATGAAAATATATCTAATTATCAAATAGCTGTGCATAATAAAGTAGTATTCTTTTTTTTTTTTTATAAAGTAGTATTCTTAACAATTAAAAAAAAACAAACAAACCCAGATACTTGGCCGCCTAGGTGGCTGAGTCAATTAGGTGTCTACCTTTGGCTCAGGTCATGATCTTGGGGTCCTGGGATCGAGCCCCACGTTGGGCTCCTTGCTCAGTGGGGAGCCTGCTACTCCCTCTTCCTCTGCCACTTCTCTTGCTTGTGCCCTCTTGCTCTCTGTCAAATAAGTAAATAAAATCTTTTAAAAAATAAAATAAACCCAGATACTTTCTGTGTGTTACTAAAAATTCTTACCCCAGGTCTAGCTCCACAACCTAATAACTCCAAGCTAAGAGACAAAGTTATAAATGTGTAATAAAGAGGATTCACTTATTTTTAAAATCCTAAAATTTAAAAAAATGTCAGCTAACAAAACAAATAAACAAACACAAAAATACTGAAACAGACCCATAAGTAGAGAAAATGAACTGGTAGTTGCCAGAGGGGAGGAGGGTGGAGGGATGGGCAAAATGAGTGAAGGGGAGTGGAAGGTACAGGTTTCCAGTTATGGAATGAATAAGTCATGGTATACAGCACAGGGAATATAGTCAATGTGACTATCATAGTTCTGTATGGTGACAGATGGTAGCTACACTTGTAGGGAGCATAACATGACACCGACTTGTCAAAACACTACGTTGTACACCTGAAACTGATGTAACATTGTATGTCAACTATTCGTCAATTTTTTAAAAAAGAGAAAAATATCTCAGCTAAAAATCAGAGAGTAAAGTACATACATAGAGGTGTTTTTGGTGTTGATTAATATATTTGGAAGTAATATCTAAAAAAAAAAAAAAAAAAAAACACACAAAAAAACCAGTTTCTCCTTGATCTGACAAGAGACTTTTACAGATGTACTTTTGACACTAATAGAAACAGTGGCATTTTATTTGTATTTGTTTTTTTTTTTTTCCTGCTTTTAGTACCTATGGATTGTAATGTTAGTCGTAGGTCTGTAAAACAGCTGATATGATACATTTTTTTAGCCAGCACACCTTTACAAAGTACGTCATTTTCCCCCCACATGTGATCTCAGGCTGTGCATCTCTTTGATTTACAGTAGTGAGCCCTGTGACAGGCTGAATTAAAGCAACTCTACTCACAATCTGTTCAGCTTGGAAATATGTCAAGAAGAGAGCTTTGGTGGGTTACTGACAATTTGCCAAATTTGCTCAAAACTGACAAGTAATGGCTGGCTGCTTGAAAGGTTCTTCCAGAGTTGTGCATCCTATAATAGGGTTATATCACCCCCCCACACACACACACTCATACTCTTGATTTGGGTAATAAGACTCATTTACACAGTTCAACTCTCTAAGTATGCTCTACGTAAATTGTTGGCTACCAATTTATGATTTATGGACTCCTGGTGAGAAGTAGGATGTCACAAAATTACTCTAAGGTTCTAAAAGTGTTTAGGTCGACCAAACAGTGTCTGATAACTTATTTTCAAACATTATTTGACCAATGAAGTAATACACAGTTATAACTTACAAAAGTCTTAAATATTAATGAATTCATGGGCCCAGCACGCTTCCGCTGCACCACTCTGCTAAATATTAATGAATTCATAATAACTCCTTATTATTATATATTTTCTGTATTGTTGATTACTAAAATTATAACTGTGTTATTGTGGGGGTGGAGAAAATTCTTTCAATTACAAGGAGTTTGTCACACTCCCATAAATTCAGAATGACCAATGTAGACATCGTTAATGTCTGCCATCATTGCCATGGCAGGCAATGATCATATTTCAATTTGTTGCTCTTTTGTTACACAATGAGTTGAGAAACTGTAACTTCTTTGAATAAAGTCAATTGCTAGTGTTGGTATACTTACTATCTTTTAAAACATCTATACTGAAATTTTCTAAGATTCCACTTTCAAAGCACCACTTGACAAAAACAGGAAGAACTATAAAATTAGCTGGAAGACATGAGAAAGCAGAGTTCATGTAACAATAGGGTTCATATAATCAGTTACTTTACTATAGGAAACAGGCCATGTGGCCCTTACAGGGGACATGAAAACCATACCAAAGAGCTGTCCCCACTGAAGCTTCTTTATTCTTGCTTCATTCCTTCAATTATTTTTCCTTCTCATCAATTACTGAATTGTAAATATAAGTTCCCTATCAGAAAAGGCATTTCAAGTGTGTTTTTAAGATATACTGGAAATAGTGTCACCAATTTAGAACCTGTTAGATTACTGTATGAAAAATATTCCCTCAGTAATATGGACATTTCAGCTTTGCCTGAGTAATGATGATTCTATTGGAATCCAATTAATCACATTAGCATATTACCTCTTTAAGCAGACCCCTGTCTAGTCAGTCTTCTGAGGACAATTCACAGCTCTTCTGATTTACAGGATGTAGTGCTTGCTCACTGGGGTGTTGTAAGTAACACCATCACTCTAGCTCATTGTATGAGCATCAGTGGTTGAGATGACAGAACATGATCGTTGCAGGAGTCCACAAAGAAGTTAATATGGCATCAGTTAAAAGAAGGGCCATCTGTACCCCAATGTTCATAGCAGCAATGACCACAGTCACCAATCTGTGGAAAGAAAAAAGATGCCCTTCAGTGGACGAATGGATAAAGAAGATATAGTCCATACATGTTATGGCATCCATCAGAAAAGATGGATACCTAACTTTTGTATCAACATGGGCAGGATTGGAGGAGATTATGCTAAGTGAAATAAGTCAAGCAGAGAGAGTCAATTATCATATGGTTTCACTTACTTGTGGAGCACAAGGAATAACACAGAGGACATTGGGAGATGGAGAGGAGAAGTAAGTTGGGGGAAATCGGAGGGGGAGACAAACCATAAGAGACCGTGGACTCTGAGAAACAAACTGAGGGTTTTGGAGGGGAGGGGGGTGGGGGATTGGGTGAGCCTGGTGGTGGGTATTAAGGAGGGCACGTGGAGCACTGGGTGTGGTGCATGAACAATGAATTTTGGAACAGTGAAAAAAAATAAATTAAATTAAAACAAATTAAAAAAATAAAATGTTTTGCTGGGAAAAAAAAGAAAATATGGCAGAATAATCTGAATGAGAAAATAAATGTGCTTATATTTTCTTAGTTTCAGGCTCATTAGAAAAGAATAAGAGTTATTTTCTCAGAGACTTAGCTTTATATCCTAACAGTCCAAGCTTTGCTCACTTGGAGTTGCTTTAGGCTTGAAGATACACTGAACATTTTCAGAGGTCAAATGAAAAAGAGAACTGACAGATCCTCATGTCAGGGCAGTAAGGAGGGTTGTTTGTGTAGGCTGTGCAAACTCTATATGCAAGAATGATAACCCTGAAATCGCCAGTCTGTGTTTCTAGTTGTGAACAGGGGCTCTAGGTTTTTATATGAAATATCCACATTTGTAATTGTGGGGAACTGATAGTAACAAGGAGGCTGGCACATTATTGACCAATGAAGCACATCAGTGAGCTAGATCTGCCCTGCTGACTATGTTGACCCAAGACCTATGGGAAAATTAAGCTAGGTTCTCTGAGGAAGGAAGCTGATGGGGAGGCCATGGACTGAGAGCTAAAGAAAAGAAAAGAAGTTTCCTTGGAAAAGATAAGAACAGGGTACCTGGAGACTCCCCAGGTGGAAGAATAGTAGGCCCTTAAAACTCAGGGATCCAGAAGTAAAATTTGTGTGGGAATAGTGGTAGGGACACATATAAACATGTTACTCTTACATGCATTTGCTTTGGGTACATTGGTGGCCTTCTGTATCAGTGCTGGATAGTGAACATCAAATAGAGCCTGACTGACGGCAGTTGAGGATGGAAGAAACAAAGATGACCAAAGAGTCCACGGTGGACTGGAAAACAAGTTCCTTCTTCATTTTCCTGGGACCTGTATGATGCAGTGGAGAGGGGGGATTTCCAAAAATGACTAACAATGGAGTTCTCACAAACCCCAACAAGTGCAGGGTTTCAGCCAGATTGAACAAAATCAGAATATTTTAAAATAAGTGGGACATATCTTTCAGATGCAGTGTTATTACAGTACAGAGAAAAGTTAGAGGGTCCATACTGTGAGAAGAATGAGCTCAAGCTAAGAGGAAAAGGAGAATGTTATCATAATTCTAAAAATCAAAATCCTGAGGTCTTCTTTCCAGTGCCCCCCAGACTAGAAATCTCTGGGTCGCATGTCCCTGGTCTTGGATCACAGACATCCAGTCAGTCATTTTCTCTTTGCAATGTTTTACCAGGTGTAGAGTTACTAAGCACGGGGTTTGGAGCTAGCCTGGATTTGAATCCAGCCTGGTTGCTCTGTTACTTGTCAACTTAGACATTTAACTTCGTTAATTTAACTTCTGCCAAATGAGGATAATAGCACCAAGAGTATTCAGTGCTGTTGTGCAAATGAAATGCATTTTTAGAGGCACCTGGATGGCTCAGTGGGTTAAGTGTCTGCCTTTGGCTCAGGTCATGATCCTGGAGTCCCAGGACCGAGCCTCTCATCAGGCTCCCTGCTCAGTGATGAGTCTGCCTCTCCCTCTGCCCCTCACCTCTCTCGTGCTCTCTTTCTCATTCTCTCTCTCAAGTAAATAAAATAATAAAATAAAACAAATAACTTTTAAAACAGTGCCTGACATTGTGGCACAGACCAAGTGTTCAATAAGGTTAACTTTTCTAAACACCATTATTATCGTTGGCAATTTCATCACTAAATCAGGCTTTAAGCATTTATCATCCGAACAATTGAATTCTAACATCTTATTACTTTAGTTCCAATTCTTTGGTATCTTCCTTATATTAACTTAACAGCATGCCCCTAAAACACAGTTTTGATCATTTCCCTCCAAACTTAAAGAACTTCACTACCTCTTCATTATCTGTATAATCATTTTCAGAAACATGTAATATTTATTTGTAGCTTACAGTTTTGACTTCTATGTCTATAGCCTCATGCTCCTCTACTACTTTCCCTCTTTTGTCTTAAGTGACTTGTCCCTTAGGCAGAGTCTTGCCCTTCACACTTCTACTTGAGTAAGCTTTTTAAAAAAAAATTTGCGCTAGTCATTCCACTGATAAAATCAATCTTTTTTCAGAGGAAAGAAAGTTGCGGGAGAAAGGACGTTTGCTTCATACATTTCTGGGCCAGGCATGGTGATGAAGCCTTCACAAATATTGTCCCAAATGTCCCATTTAGCCCTCATACAGTATAGCAACCCCATTAGAACTGGAACCCTTGGTGTTTTGAACACTTGATGATAACTGACTAAAAAGAAGGTAGATTAAGAATGGGCAGCACAGTATTTCCTGGGATGTTTTTTCACATATGATGTTATCTTATAGTGGAAAACCCAAGACTTTAGAAAATGAAGTGATATCAAACCATTATGTGGCTGTCTTATTGAACATGAAGCCAGACCACATTCTTGTGGATAGAGCTGTGGTGTGGTTGGAGGCGAAGTAGGTTGACGAATCCTAAGTCATACTTCATGAAACTGAACTTCTGGAAGAACTAGAGGAAGAACATAGGTACAGATAAACAAAGGAAAAGCACTCGAGGGGCTCCAAAAAAGCACTAAAAAGACCTCTTAAAGCTAGAAACTATAACTTTTGAATAAAAAATTTTAGTATATTAATTGAAATACAGGTTGATCTTTGATAAATGGTAAATTTTGATAGATAGATAAAGAGATCTATGTCTCTGTGTATATCAATGCTGTTATCATTATTTATGCCTCTATCATCTATTTAAAATTATTCAAGAACTTTGAGAGTATACTACCAAGTGCTTATTTAAGGTCAAATAACTGACTTTATTTTTCTACCTATTATCTATCTATATTTAAAGATATTCAAGTATTTTGACTACTAAGTTACCCATTTGAGGACAAACAATTGACTTTAATCAAACAACAAATGAGGCCACATTCCAGGGACCTTGAGACCAGTACAAATCCTCAGAAGAAGAAAAAGTTGGGAGTAATGAATACATATGACTTAATAAGTATAAACTTTCTGGAAATGTATGAGCATAAGAAAAACTTTTGAAATGGAAGATAAGTTCTATTAAGTGCAGATTTATCCTAGCAAAACACAGGAATTGCAATGAGGGAGAAAAGTGGGTGAAACTTTCTAAATTTCTCGCTGAAAAGAGGGAAAAAAATTAGGGGAGAAGAATAATAAAAAGGAAAATAGTCTATGTTATAAAAAGGATAGGAAAGAAGTTCATTATAACACAATCCTATGGGATAGCTATTAAAAAACTATTTCAAAAGTTTTCAAAGGTGGGCGCCTAGGTGGCTCAGTCAAATGAGGCTTAGTTAGTGGCTTCAGGTCAGGCCATGATCCCAGGGTCTCAGAATGGAGCCCCTGGCTCCTGCTCAGCGGAGAGTCTGCTTCTCCCTCTGCCTCTGCCTCTCCCCCTGCCCCTCCTACATTTGCACATGTGCTCTCTCTCAAATAAATAAATAAAATCATTAAAAAGAAAGTTTTCCAGGCTAGAAAGGAAGAACAGCTATGATCAACGCAGTTAAAAAAACAGCTAAAGAAAAATAATTTTAATAAATAATCCATATAAATGGAAGGATTGGCTCTAATACATATTTTTAATATTTTGATATATCTGAAATCAGAACATCATCATGATTAATAAAGATAAAAGTTAAAATTAATTTAAAAAGAAAGATCTGTACTTGATCATGAAAACTAGTTTTTTTAAAGTAGATGTTTAAGAACATTTTCTCTATCATAATACAAAGAAAATTTTTAAATGAATACAAAAGGTGACTGAAATATATTAAGTGCTTAGAAATTTAATATTTTCCAATCAAATAATAAAAACAAAAATTACATATTATTTAAAAACTGATGGATAGGGGAGCCTGGGTGCCCAGTCAGTTAAATGTCTGCCTTTGGCTCAGGCCGGGGTACCGGGATGGAATCCCATGTTGACTCCCTGCTCATCCAGGAGTCTGCTTCTCCCTCTCCCTCTGCTACACCCTTTCCCCTTGCTCATACTCTCTTGCTCATGTTCTCTCTCTCTCTCCCTCAAATAAATAAAATCCTAAAAAAACAAACAAACAAACAAACAAACAAACAAAAAACCCTGATGGATAGAATACTCAGTAAAACAAAATAACAAAAAAACATGGAACAAGGTGAAAGTGGTGTATCAGGAAGACTATCATTTAAAACACCTGTAATCATAGAGAAAAGAGAAGACTAATAAAATAGATTAAATCTTTGCAATCTTGAGAACAGAAAAAATAGAGAGCAAAAATAGAAGACTGGAAATGAGAAAGGAGACAAAGAGCCATAACACATCTCATTAAAAGAAATGAAAATTTGGGAGAAATTATATGTTTGCCTATCAACATTTTTTTTTAAGATTTTTATTTACTTATTTGACAGAGAGAGATCACAAGTAGGCAGAGAGGCAGGCACAGAGAGAGAGAGAAGCAAGCTCCCCACCGAGGAGACAGCCCGATGCGGGGCTCGATCCCAGGACCCTGAGATCATGACCCGAGCTTAAGGCAGAGGTTTAACCCACTAAGCCACCCAGGTGCCCTGCCTATCAACATATTGTCAGGGTATCAAATGTGATGTTAGAACAAATGGAAAAGTTGAGTAGGCTCATTCCACGGTAGAAGTTAAAAACATGGTTAGAGTTATTATTTAGAAAAGGCCATAAGACAGATGGTTTCAGAGTTGAGTTTTATCTAAACTTTAAAGAACAACTGATTCCAGGATTATCCAAATTATTGCAAATGGAAAACCCTGTTGTGGCTAAAACCAGCATTAAAAACACACCTGGAGGGGTGCCTGGGTGGCTCATTTAGTTAAGCATCTGCCCTCAGCTCAGGTCACGATCCCGGGGTCCTGGGATCAAGTCCTGCATGGGGCTCATGAGGAGCCTGCTTCTCCCTCTCCTTCTGGCTTGTGCTATCTCTGTCTCTCTCTCCCAAATAAATAAATAAATAAATATCTTTAAACACACACACACACGCACACACCTGGATATATCAACTATACGTCAGTTAAAATAATAAAATAGTAATATATAATAATAATATAATAATAGCATATATTTGAAAGTTAAAAAAGATCTGGAAAGGAATAAAGATGATACTATATACCAACCTCATTAATTAATAAAGCTATAAAAATTCTAATACTTAGCAAATGAAATCTCACAATGTGTTATAAGAATAATATGTTATGAGCAAGTAAGGTTTATTTTTTTAAAATGCAAGTGTGGTTTGATATCAGGAAATCTATCCTTTTGATCAATTAATAAGCTAAAAAAGAAAAAAACATGACGTACCTACAAAGAGACTACTACTTAAAATTGCCTTTCAGTATTTAGGAAATGTAATATAACAAAAAAACAATAAATGACATGTTTGAAAAGGAGGGATAGATTTGTTTCTTCTTGCTGATGATATTATTGCATACCTAGAAAATATAAAAATTCTCTGGAAGATATTGTAATTCTTCTAAAGATTTTCTTTATTTGACAGAGAGAGATGTTATGATCTCACAAGTAAGCAGAAAGTCAGGCAGAGGGAGAGGGGGAAGCAGGCTCCCTACTAAGCAGGGAGCCGGATGCAGGACTCTATCCCAGGACCCTGAGATAATGACCTGAGCTGAAGGCAGAGGCTTAACCCACTGAGCCACCCAGGTGCCCCTTAATATTGTAATTCTTAAGATAGTTTTATAATGAAAACAAATACAAGATAAATATCCAAAGTTAGCAACTTTTCTATGCTCTAGCAATAAATGTATAAAAGTGAAAATTTAAAATGGTATGTTATTTACAACCATACAAATTATGGTTGTAAAATATTAAGAAATATATCTCACTAAATATTGAGATATATCTCTAAAAGATTAAGAAATATATCTCACAAGAAAATAACAGACTGCATGGAAAAACTATGCTGGATGAAAAACAGAATGAATCTGAATAAATAAAAAAAACCGTATGTTCTTGAATGGGAAAATCTAATAACTTAAACTATCATTTTCCACAGTTATATAAAAGTTCAATGCAATTCCAATGAGCAATTCAAGATTCCAAGAGCAATTCAATTCACTCCTTTGAAAGTGCATAAAATGCTTAAAGGTTACAGTAAACGGTAAGTATCTTTAAAATAAAATAAGATTATGAAGATAGGGAAATTGAGAGGATACTTGCTTACCAGATATTAGAACATACTATATATCCGTCAAGTCAATGTGGACTTAATACAGTGACAGAGAAATATATCAGGCAAACACAGAATTCAGACTTAGATCTTTGACATAAAAAATGCACATATTAAATGCATTTGGAAGAAAAGGATAAACTGGGGCATCTGGGTGGCTCAGTCAGTTAAGCGCCTGCCGTTGGCTCAGGTCATGATTCCACAGTTTCTGGAATGGAGCCCTGCATCAGGCTCCCTGCTTAGCAGGGAACTTGCTTCTCCCTCCCCCTCTGTCCCTACCCACCCCCAACCCCTGCTCCTCCTCCTGCTCTCTCTAGCTATCATTCTCTCTCAAATAAATAAATAAAACCTTTATTAAAAAAGGATACTGCCACAACTTGTTTAATGAAGAAATGGTAAATGAATTCTATCTCATATCATATATAAAAATAATTAAAAATAGATTTAAAAAATTTTTATTTGTATGTATTTATTTTCCTTTACTTTTTTTTTCATCATGGTAAGTGTAATCTTTAATATTTGTTCCCTGTTTCCTCCATCCCCCCACCCATCTCTCCTCTGGTAATCATCAATTTGTTCTTTATAATGAAGAGTCTGTTTCTTGATTTCTCACTCTCTTTCTCTTTCTCTTTGCTCATTTGTTTCGTTTCTTAAATCTACATATGAGTGAGATCATATGATATTTGTCTTTCTTTGACTGATTTTGCTTAGCATTATATTCTCTAGCTCTATCCATGACAAGATTTCATTCTTTTTTTTTTATGGCTGAATAATAGTCCATTGTAAATATATGCCACATCTTCTTTATCCATTCATCTATCAATGGACACTTGGTCTGATTCCATAGTTTGGTTAATGTAAATAATGTTACAGTAAACATAAGGGTGTATGTATCCCTTTGCATTAGTGTTTTTGTATTTTTTGGGTAAATACCCAGTAGTGTGATTACTGAGTCATAGGGTAGTTCTATTTTTAACTTTTTGATGAATCTCCATACTGTTTTCCACAGTGGCTATACCAGTTTGCATTTCTACCAACAGTGCAAGAGGGCTCCCCTTTCCCCACATCCTCACCAAAACCTGTTGTTCCTTGTGTTTTTTATTTTAGCCATTCTGAAAAATGTGAGGTGATATCTCATTGTAGTGTTGATTTGCTTGTCCCAGATGATGAATGATGTTCAGCATTCTTCATGTCGATCATCTGTATGTCTTCTTTGAAGAAATATCTATTCATATCATTTTTAATTCGATCATTTGTTTTCTGGCTGTTGAGTTGTATTAGTTCTTCATATATTTTGGATCTTAACCCTTTATCAGATATGTCATTTGAAAAATCATCCATTCCATAGGTTGCCTTTAATCTTTCACTGTGCAGAAATTTTTTAATTTGATGTAGCTCCAAAAGTTTATTTTTGCTTTTATTTCCTTTGCTGCAGGAGATATATCGAGAAAAATGCTACTATGGCCAATGTCAGAGAGATTACTACCTGCAGTCTCTTCAAGGATTTTTATGGTTTCAAGTCTCACATTTAGGTATTTCATCCATTTTGAGTTGATTATTGTGTATGGTGGAAGGAAGTAGTCCAGATCATTCTTTTGCATGTGGCTGTCTGGTTTTCCCAACACCATTTTTTGAAGAAACTGTCTTTTTCCCATTGCGTATTCTTTCCTGTTTTGTTGAAGATTAATTGACAATATGGTGTGGATTCATTTCCGGGTTTTCTGTTCTGTTCCATTGTTCTATGTGTCTATTTTTGTGCTAGTACTATACTCTTTTTTAGCACTACAGCTTTGTAATATACCTTGAAGTCCAGATTTCTGATGCCTCCAGCTTTGCTTTTCTTTTTCAAGGTTAGTTTGGCTATTCAGGGTCTTCAGTGGTTCCATACACATTTTAAGATTATTTTTTCTAGTTCTGTGAAAAATGTTGTTGGTATTTTGATAGGGATTGTATTCAATTCCTTGAGTAACACAAACATTTTAATAATATTTGTTCTTCCAACACATAAGCATGGAATTTCTTTCCATTTCTTTGTGTCACCTTGAATGTCCTTCCTCAGTGCTTTATAGTTTTCAGACTACAGGTCTTTCACTTATTTGGTTTAGTTTAGTCCTAGATATTTTACTGTTTTTGGTGTAATTATAAATGGGATTGTTTTCTTAATTTCACTTTCTGCTGTTTCACTATTAGTGTATAAGAACACAAAAGATTTCGGAACATTGATTTTGTATCCTGCAACTTTACTGAATTCATTTATCAGTTCTAGTAGTGTTTTTTGGTGGCATCCTTAGGGTTTTCTATATATATTGTGTCATCAGCAAATAGCAAGAGTTTTACTTCTTCCTTATCATTTTGGATCCCTTGTATTTTTTATGTAGTCTAATTGCTGTAGCTAGGACTTCCAGTACCATGTTGAATAAGAGTGATGGGAGTGAATATCCTTGTCTTGTACCTGACCTTAGGAGAAAAACTCTTGGTTTTTCATGATTGAGTATGATGTTGGCTGTGTGGGTTTTTCATATAAGGCCTCTATTAGGTTGAGAAACGTTCCCTCTAGACCTACTTTGCAGAGGTTTTTTTATCATGAACGGATGTTGTACCTTGTCAAATGCTTTTTCTGCATCTATTGAAATGATCATATGGTTTTTACCCTTTCTCTTATTGATGTGATGTATCCCATTGATTGTTTTATGAATATTGAACCACCTTTGGAACCCAGGAATAAACCTCACTTGATCATGGGATGAAATCAATGAAAAATTTAAACATATAAAGCAATATAATAAAAGAAAATTTCCTTGCAGAAAATCTAAATCCTGACACATAATAATCATGGAGTATCAGAGATCTCCCTAGATAAGCCTCCATATTCTAGGGGCGCCCGGGTGGCTCAGTGGGTTAAGCCTCTGCTTTCGGCTTGGGTCGTGATCCCAGAGTCCTGGGATCGAGCCCCACATCGTGCTCTCTGCTCAGCGGAGAGCCTGCTTCCCCCCCTCTCTCTCTGCCTGCCTCTCTGCCTACTTGTGATCTCTCTCTCTGTCAAATAAATAAATAAAATCTTAAAATTAAAAAAAAAAGACTCCATATTCTAGAAATTATAAAATGAAAAAAATGACATCTATTTATATGCTGAATATAGAAAAACTAAAAATTTTTCGTAACAAGAATGTTAACAGACAAAAAGTGGATGTGGGTAAAAATATTAATATTCTATAGTTGCAAAAGGTTAATTTTGATAATATTATTGTATCCTTACTGATCAACAAGAAAAAAAAAAATGGGACAATGGACAAGGACCTGAATAGCAAATACCAGAATGTGAACTAATACTTAAAATTTGCCAATTGGGGGCGCCTGGGTGGCTCAGTGGGTTAAAGCCTCTGCCTTCGGCTCAGGTCATGATCTCAGGGTCCTGGAATCGAGCCCCACATCGGGATCTCTGCTCAGTGGGGAGCCTGCTTTCTCCCTCTCTCTCTGCCTGCCTCTCTGCCTACTTGTGATCACTCTGTCAAATAAATAAATAAAATCTTAAAAAAAATTCGCCAATGGTCAGATTAGAAACAATTATGAAGTACTGTAAAATCTATAAATGCTGTCGATGTCAGGAAAATGTTATTCATATACAATGCAACAAGAAACGTAAGGAGTTACAGATTTCCTGTTAAAATTTATGTTATCTAGGCTTTAATTCAGTAACTTTTCTCCTGTGGGTGTATTCCTTAGAAACTATGTGCCAAATTGGAAGGACGTATAAAAGGATTTTTATTTCAACATCAGACATACTGGGCAAGATTTGGAGCTATCAATAGGGAACACTGAAAATTTGGGATACAGGCACAATATGGAGTATCAAGCAGCCTTTATTTAAAAAGTGAGAAAAGCAAGAAGAAGAAAAGATTATGTGATATGATCTAGTTTTTCTAAGACAACTGGACCCTAAATTACAGATATGATTAAACAGCTATATCATAGATATGATTCAATTTCTTATCCTAATGTCCTGAAGAGGAGATGGGAGGCAAGGCCTTACATCTCTTCCCCGCCAAAATACCCAAAATAACAATAATAGCATGTGTATTATGACTCATTTATGGTATCTGCACATTGCATACCTCCAGGGATACACTATTCCCCTAGAAAACAATGGAGGTGGCTGTCTTAGTTATGTAAAAATCCATTTGTTTTAGTATATAATGCAAAGCACAGATAGATAATGCAAAGCACAGTCATTAGAAAGTTCATGCTTGTTATCTTTATCCCAGGGTTGGAGATTCCAAATGGCCATTGTATTTTTCCTTATTTAATATATATTGTTTGATGCTTTTTAAATGCCCATCTATTATTTGTATCTTAAACAAACAAAAACAACCATTTTTTATTAGCAAGTGGGGAAGAAAGAGCAGCTACTATACTTAAATACCCCAAAGTTAGCCCTTTCCTTTTGTAACCATCAATTTACTCTAAGTCTCCCTTAGGAATGTTTTGGTTTTCTCATTCTGAGGCTCAAAATTATGGCGTCTACACTTCACTCTTTCAATGGTCGCTCTCCTAAGAAAAATTCTGTCTTCATGAATGGGTGTTAGCCCTATTTACAATGTTATATTTGGTGTTCTTCACATCTGTAGCACAAACCCTCTGCCCGCACCCATCCTGTGGAAACCTCAAACCAGCCATGTATAAATATGAGAAGGTAACTTAATATCATTGATCTCTAATTTAGTTCTGCAGTTGTGGAGCTACTGATCTAAATGCTAAAGAGAAAATACCAATGATCATGTCTGTTTGGGGAAAATATGTGATTTATGTTAACCTTCATTGTTCAGAGCCATAATATTGTCAGGATATATGACTCACATCCTTGTTGCTAAACAAATAACCCTTCATTAAATCTAAAGTGAGTAGTACCAGGCAATCAAGAACTGCAAAGAGTTTATTTACTTGGCTCCTTTTGTTGTTGTTTAATAGCACATTTGTGGCCAGTTTTATTGTTCAAAACATATTCACAAGCTATTATTTTAAACAGAAAATTGATTGTAATACGGTTATCTAAATTATCTAGCCGTAAGATCTATTTTAAAATTTTGCACAAATAAGACTATTTTAACAAAATTAAGTAGAGAAAATTGTGGCAAAACATGCAGCAATAATTTATTTTGCAAAACAAAAAGTGTATAACTGCTCTCTAATTACTAGCCTTTGAGGCATTTACAGCTAAATTAAAATCATCATTAGCTGTTAAGTGTGTTTGCTTTGATTAGTTCCTGTTTTATGAGGTTTTAGGCGGAAGTAATTTTGTGGTATTGTTATTAATGAATTTAATGTTAAGTGGGGAAAAAAAGTTTTGTTATCTGACAAATATCAACCCTGGTATTAGTTTAAATTTTGTCAGAGTCACTGAGATCCTCCCTAATATATTTACCAAGTATTGAAAATGACTTATTCAAAGGAAAAGGTCTTTTTAAAGCTAGTGTAATGGAAAAAAAGAAAATAAAGCCTGAGTCCCTTAACTGCTACAACCCAATAATACAATAACAGCAGAAAGCATGGGCAGTCCTATTCAAAACCATATCTCATCACTGCTAAATTGGACCAGTAACTTAGCTGATAGAGACCAGAGGTTCAGCATCCATAACATGGGGATATTAACATCTTTCCTGAAGGATAGTTTTCAAGATGAAGTAAAATATTGGTTGTTAAGTAAGTAACATAGTGTCTGGAACATCCTGTCAGGAAGAATTAATTTCCTTTCTCTTTCCTTTCCACGTGATCTAGGGTGTATAAAGATATTAGAAAAACAAGTCCAAGCATCTATACAAAGATAAACTAAAGGATTTAGTATACTCATGTTATTACTGCACTTGAATTTTGGCGAAAGAAATAAAAGGAATATACATGGCACTTTCTATTTTAAACAATGATTTTTAAAAAAGTATATCTTTAACAGGTTATTAAAAATTTGTATTACTGGGAAGATGATTCTTTAAAAATATCATCATTGTAGGGGCGCCTGGGTGGCTCAGTGTGTTAAGCCTCTGCCTTCAGCTTGGGTCATGATTTCAGGGCCTGGGATCGAGCCCCACATTGGGCTTTCTGCTCGGTGGGGAGCCTGCTTCCCCCTCTCTCTCTGCCTGCCTCTCTGCCTGCTTGTGATCTCTCTCTCTCTCTCTCTCTCTCTGTCAAATAAATAAATAAATAAAATCTTTAAAAAAAATCATCATTGTATAATTTCGAAGGACAATTGCAAATGTATAAAGCCTTATCTGTTTCCTTTGCCACCAAAATCCAATGATGAAATGTAATTATCTGATGGGTCCTGATGTTAAACGCAATGTCGAGGAAGCTGACATGGGAAGAAGAAACAAAGCAAAAGGCATTAAGTGTTGGCCAAGTCTGCATTATTGCATTTATATGGCTCCAACATCATTCATGCCATGCTTTACAAATGCAGCATCTGGGACTCTTACAAAACACCCCTGTGTTCATCAAGATTAATATTCAGGATGTTGATACCATATTGGACATTTATAATGTATTCTAAAAATAGTTACAGCATGAGAAATTAAATCTAAACCATTGCTATGATATATGGAAAACACATGGATTTTTGTGTATGATGATGAGAGGAAAATTTGGCCTGACCATAGTCTTCCTCTTGAAATCACCTAACCTCTGTGAAGGCTGTGGCATGCTTAATTATACAATAGGGATAATCACACCTACTTCCCAAAGTTTGAATCAAAGAGAAAATAAAGAAGTAAAATAATGCTCTAGTTGTGTTACTGTTATTCTCATCTACCTATTGGTAAAAGAATTACACAATCAAAACAATGACCAGAGAGAGAATTACAGGTAGCGCAATGTCTCAATAGTTCATCACAAATGATGAATTACTATTCACATTTAAAGTATAGATGGGGGGGCACCTGGGTGGCTCAGTGGGTTAAAGCCTCTGCCTTCAGCTTAGGTCATGATCCCAGGGTCCTAGGATCGAGCCCCATGTTGGGCTCTCTGCTCAGCAGGGAGCCTGCTTCCCTCTCTCTCTCTGTCTGCCTCTCTGCCTACTTGTGATCTCTGTCAAATAAATAAATAAAATCTTTAAAAAAATGTTTTAAAAAAAAATAAAGTACAAATTGGAATATCAAAGGTTCCTGCAAGTTCCATAGGACTAACACTTTTTTGCCCTGGGCCAGGGTAAAATTAATGACAGGTGGAAACCATCTGATAGCCCCACTGGCATTCACGCTCATATCCTACCACTGTCTTTTGTTTGAGAATTATTAAGGAAAACTTCTTCATCAGCAGCCCTAAACAGATTTTATATTAAGCTGTTTTTCTAAAGGTTTTCTTTTTGTAATTTCCCTTTATTTAGAAGAACACAATCATTTAAGCTGTCGTAGGAGCACATGGATTGGTGTAGGCGCCGTGTTCATATCAAAGTATGCCATTGAGATGAATAGTTCCTGGAGCTGATTCACATGCTGTGTACTATGGCAGAATACCTGGGTCTGGCATAACTCCCCAGTCACATTTGAGAAATCTCAAGTTATTAAATACTTGAGCCACAAAAGCAATTTTAATTAAAAAAAAAAGATTTGAATTACAAAGCAGCAAACTTATGACCACAAAGTTATTTTTCCTCCAGGAATGTGTGTAAATAATGGTTTTTAAAAAGTTATGTGTCTACAACTATAAAACCTAAACATCACTTGAGAAAACCCAGCCCTTGATTAGTAATTCCAAGTGTTTGTCAAAATTGCAACTCATCACCACCAGCACAAGGATAAGCCTAGTGATTCTTATATAAATTCATTATATGTTTACCACCCATTTTCATAATGGAGCATAAAATTGAAATCAAATGGCAAAAAGATGCCAAATCAAAATAAATTGCAGAGTACTTGACAACAGTGTGATAAGCAAAAGATAATGCCAGTAACTGAGATCTAACACCTCAGAGGAAGTCCTGTTCCCCTACTACCTGATGCAAAGGACACAAGGCAGTTACCCATCAAGATCCTGCTCCCATGCCATCTGATGGTTGCCAACAGGGTTCATTAACAAATGCTCAATTCACACTTCCACACAAATACCCATCACACTTTAGAAACTTATTTTGTAGAAGAAATGCTGTTATCAACTAGCCTCCTTTGATATCCATGTACATGAATTGTTAGCCACATAAAAAAAAAATTCTACATATGCTAGAGTACTTAGTTCCTGTAATTTCTCTGCAAAGTTTCTTTTTCCCTTGAAAGATTTAATTTATTAACCTCTGATCAAAGAGAGTTGACCCTGATGACTTTATTCATTCAATTTGGAAGTTTTATTTTATTTTTTTAATTTTTTTAAATTTATTTGACACAGAGAGAGAGATCACAAGTAGGCAGAGAGGCAGGCAGAGGGAGGGGAAAGCAGGCTCCCTGCCAAGCAGAGAGCACAATGTGGGGCTCTATCCCAGGACCCTGAGATCATGACCTGAGCCGAAGGCAGAGGCTTTAACCCACTGAGCCACCCAGGTGCCCCTCAATTTGGAAGTTTTAAAGACAACTATGGCAATGGTAATAAATATCAGTTCAATGACGTTTTCTTTTTAAGCCAGAATTCTCTTTTGTCAATAAATTAACAGTGATATAATAATTGATGATTTTAGTTATAATGGTGAGTCTCTGTAAAATCTTAGTAAGTATTTTGAATCAACCAAGGAAAAAACACTGACTTCTATCGATGATATTGCTTTAAGAACTGGTCCTCTATATGACTTTCATTTGGCAGCTCCTCAAGAGAATACCTTACTATCTAAATAAAAAGAGAAAATGCACTCTGGTTTTCTAACTCATTCATTTCTTCCCTCCAACTTACTGTGGTGAACAACAACAACTAGGTCTTCCTTAGCCATTACACATGGACATGAAAATCAGGTAGCTAAATATTAGCAATTATTTAAATAGTCATTCACACGAATAAAGAATGAACAGAAGTGAGACATTGTATTCTGATGATTTCTGAGATATAAAACACACTTGATTTGAACAGTATTGTGAAAATTAATCCCCATAAATAATACCATATTTTTATGTTAGTAGTTATAGAATTTTTTATGTTAGTTTCCTTCTATATTTGCGTAACTATAATAATCTTGGTTTTGCCTGAGTTTTTCAACTCCAGAAGGAAATTTTGTCCTCAAAACTGAATGATACAATAAGGTTTCATATCAGTTTGTTATAGAACAGAATTGGCCATTAACAGAATTAGCCATTAGAAATAGCATATGCTAGTGACTGTATATATTGGAGATTTAGAAAAATAATTTTAGCTCCCTTGGAATTATTATAAAATATAACACTATAACACATCTTTTAATTAAAGTATAATTGCTAAATAAGGAAACGAAGTCATGGTCAAATGACTTAAATTGCCATAAGAATCAAGATTCATTGAGTAATTTTTATAATTAGAACTATTTTAACTAATGTATTTTTCCTTAGGAATATTTTTTTATTAATACAAATTATTGTGGCAAAACACTGCAGATTTTTAAGTAATAGTTGGTATAGATTGAGGTATGCCACATTTACCTGTAAGAGTCATATCTTTCAAAAAGTTTGCAAGTCTTTTTTTTTTTTAAGATTTTATTTATTTTATTTGACAGATAGAGATCACAAGTAGGCAGAGAGGCAGGCAGAGAGAGAGAGAGGAGGAAGCAGGCTCCCTGCCGAGCAGAGAGCCTGACGCGGGGCTCGATCCCAAGACCCTGGGATCATGACCCGAGTCGAAGGCAGAGGCTTTAATCCACTGAGCCACCCAGGCGCCCCAAAAAAGTTTGCAAGTCTTACAGAATAATAGGCAACCTTGGTTTTCCAGGCACCATCCTATTTTATTTCCCCAAGAATTCTATGAAGTTGGTGATTTTACTTTCAACCTTACTTTTAAAATTTATTTATTTATTTATAAGATTTTATTTATTTATTTGACAGAGAGAGCAAGAGAGGAAGCACAAGCAGGGGGAGCAGAAGAGGGAGAAGCAGGCTTCTCACTAGCAGGGAGCCTGACATGGGGCTCAATACCCTCAATCCCAGGACCCTGGGATCATGACCTGAGTCAAAGGCAGATGCTTAATGACTGAGCCACCCAAGTACCCCATCAACCTCATTTTAAAGATTAGGCTCTGACCCGGGAGGAGTCAAGATGGCGGAGAAGTAGCAGGCTGAGATTACTTCAGGTAGCGGGAGATCAGCTAGATAGCTTATCTAAAGATTGCAAACACCTACAAATCCAACGGGAGATCGAAGAGAAGAAGAACAGCAACTCTAGAAACAGAAAATCAACCACTTTCGGAAAGGTAGGACGGGCGG